>NC_048435.1:21637488-21937488 GCF_004353265.1 Vitis riparia
AGGACATGTTTCAAACCCATGAGATATCATAGGGTCTATCTTGAGAATACTTGTTGTCGCATGTCTTAATCAATAATAATCTAATTCGTAGACAATATATAACCATCTTAAGGTCTTAACCATATATCAAAGTCATTCCAAACCTCAACACTAGCTCAATATTTTCTTAAGATTGAGAGCATGTGTAACATAATAGCTTGGTAAATCATTACTACTCGATAGTTAATGCCATAATTCACTATAGGTCTTATCTAATGTGTAATGATATACATTAATACATTCACCATAAGAAAATCATTCAAATGAACAAAACAAGTTATTCCCCCAAGAAGAAGGTAGTACATTATAGTTTTTGACGGATTACTCAAATCTCTGAACTAAATATGAATTACTTTTCATCTTATAAGAAACTCATGATTTAAATATTTTATGCAACTCCTAATACACACAAGTTATATACAATGCAAGTGATACAGACATAAATACTTAGATAATAATTAATGCAAATAAGGATAGATCAGGAAACTAAAAATCATATTAAACAAATTTATTAAGAAAAACTTATTTTGTTACATCATGTCATGTTTTTAAAGGTTTTATCATAACAATAGGAGAGTAGTACATCATTTACATGCTATACACACGGTTATGATTATAGGTTTACCATAAATTATCATGTTTGATTAGACATATCATTCACATGTCCTTGGAAATGTGAGGTGAATAAATTTGCAACCATATGTGATGATGTGACTAAATAGTCACATTGTGTTATCATTTGTTGCCAAGTGTCAGACGTCACAGGTAAACTACTAAGGTACTTTATGAATTGTAGGAATTGTATTCAATATATGTAGTGGTGATTGGTAGCGGAGATAAGGAACGACCAATATAATACCTCACCCAATAATGAGAAAAATGATGAACATAGGAGATAAAATCATCTTTGGTTTTTACCTAGGTCATGTAAGTATATTGATATTTAGAGTTATAATTGAAAGGAATACTATGTAGTATTAAGACATGAATGAGTACAAAAAATAGCCCGATGAGTCAAATAGGCTTGTAGAGGATCTATACACCCTACATACAAAAAGTAGCTCTTGTTCAGTAACAATGGTTTAAGGAAACTTAAAGAATGGATTGAAACACTTTTACAAATAAAAGAAGGGAATAATTGAATACTCATTCAAAAGACTATATATTTTATTTCATGCATTGCAAGGGAAAATGTAGATGACAATAAACGAGAGTTATCCATTGATAAGGTAACCAAATTGCATTCAAATCCAAATTATCAATCTAATTATTTGATATATGATAAAGATGTGGAATAATTACTTTGAGTTATGTGTACAATATTATTTCAACATTCCTCATGAATTATATATTTACAACAAATTTTTCTTTGAGATCAATATTTTATTCCTTACATGCCATTGCTAGAAATTAGCTTAACGAAATCTCCACATTTATGAACATTCCAACCCTCTAACCACCATTCTATCCTACTATTCCATCTTGAAGCTTTCTTATCCCCATCTTTGTGTAAATAACAATTCACCTCACTATTTGAATTTATTTAACCATCCAAACTAATCAATATGTAAATAAAATCTTACTCATAGTTAAGTATATTTATTTCAAATACAATACAATTGTATTATCCTTACATTTCTATCCATATAATTTCATTTAATCTTAATATACAAATTTTTATGTTTTTAATGATAACATTAACTAATCAATTAAATCCATACAATACTTCCCATAAATGAAAAAATAAATTAAGGATAAGTTAAAGATAAATTAAATTCATATTTTTATATTCTAAATTAATAAAATGATATTAAACCTGATACTTCAATAATTACTATTTTATGATGTCGTGATCATATATTTAATAAAATTAATCTATTATTTTTTAAATATTAATATATTGTTTTTTAAATATAATAAAAATGATCAAGTTTGCAAACAACAAGATAAAAAACCAAACAATAAAACCCTATTTGGTAACTATTTTTAAAATAGTCTTTTGTCCTTAACAACAAAAAATCATGAAAATATTTTTGACAATAAAAAAATAGAAAACAAATTTTTGTTCTTAAAAAAAAAAAAAGAAAAAAAAAGAGATATTTTTAAAGAACAAATTTTAGTTGTTTTCACTTGTTTTCTAATAACTGTTTTAAAAAATAATCATATAAATATAAAAACCGATGAAAAATATGGTAGTATGCATAAAAGTTATTTTAAAAGTATATTTAAAAATATATAAAATAGTTTTAAAATATTTTAAGTTCTAAAACAACTTTTATTCTATAAAATATTAAATAACAGTATTTAAAAATTGTTTTGTCAAAATTATTTTTAACAACACTCTTTCAACAGAACTTAAGGTCTACACTTTTCTCAAATTGCATCCATAATGAATTAATATAATCACATTAAAAAGATACACAAAAATTTTAAAAATTAGAAAATATTAAAAATAAAATAAAAGAAAATTTTACAGTGGCTTTGACCAACCTGTTAATCATCTTCATCAGCTTTACTTGAAACAACTCCACAAACCCATTTGAAGATCTAAAAAAAATTCACACCTTTTGCAACAAAAATCCATGTTTTTTCACTCCCAAACTCATTTTCAATGAGCTATTCATTTTTATACTCAAAAATCAAACTTTCATAACATTTTTTTCCCTATATATATATATATATATATATATTATTTTATTTTATTTATAAATAAAAGGTTGGTTGCTCATATTATAGTTTTTCAAGAGTTCTTGGAGGCCCAAATCCCAACTTTTGACTAGCCACCCATGTAGGATGGGGTCTTCAAGAGTTTTTAATTCCGATATTTTTTGCTATACCGACCCATGACAATTGCCCTTTACTACCTAAGGGCAAGGATCTTCTACAAATGTTCAATCACCTTCATCTCCCAATTGGTTTACAAGCTTCAATTTTTTTCTTATTGTGCTAATCAATCAAAAATTTTCATAACAATGTAAGTTACCACATATTTACAAACTTATACAACACAAAATACAACCCGATAAATTTAATAAGGAGCTAAAAGAATCAACTAGCTAGAATTTTAAACAACACATCAAGCCCATTTGAAAACCATAATGAGAAAGGATATTCCTAAGTTCATAACTTATTATCTTCAATGGAGGTTGTAAAGGAGACGGAGACAATTAGTGATGGTGGCTGCGAAGCCTGCGAAGCGAAGCTTGATAGAATGAACTAGTGAGGTGGGAGGAAAAGCTTGTGGAGAAGTATGGTGAAGTTTAAGAACAAAATTATTAAAATAAATAAATTGATGATAAGGGTATTATTGCAACTTTTTGAAAATATTAGAAGATCTTTCGATGTATTTGATTATCATCTTGAAAATCATTTTATTGGAAATTTGATAAATACATTTAAAATTTTTCTTTTCAATAAGTGGAGATTATTTTCTAAATATAAGATTTATCTCGTTCATTTGATAATTATATTTTTTTTATATAATATTTTATTTTTAATTATTCTCTATATATATGATTAATTTTTAAAATAATTCTCATAAAATAATTTTTATAAACACTTTATTTTTTTTTAAGAGAAAACTCTCTATTCTTTAATCATCTCTATTATAATTATTATTATTATTTTGCAAATAGTAAGGCGAGAGAACCCTTTTGTCAGTTTGAAAAGGCCATTACCAAACAGAAGGCAGAGTGGGGTTTGGGGAGGCAATGGAGAGTGAGGCAGTGGGGAATTCATAAGGAGGGAAGTGAAGGATTGGGAGGAGGAAGCGATTGCCACTGCTCGATTCAAGGCGTTTAGCGGACAAAGATCTGACTGGGAGGCAAGGTACCAGTTTTGGAGAGATTTGATTCTGAAGGTGGCTCGCCATTTCCACCTTCTCTTCATTTCGCCTTCCCAGGTTTTCTTCCTTTTGCCCTTTTTCTTTCACTGATGATCGAGAGTATTGTAGTTGACAGTGGAGGGATTTCAGGTGAAGAAGGATTGGTTTAATCGAGGAGGATTGACCCTTTGTGCCTTGACCATGTTCTGGTGAGCTTCTTGGCCTTCCTTCATTATTCTTTGCGTTTCATTTTCTTTTGTGAAACCAGGGTCTGGGTTATCTAGAAAACAATGTAGATGACATCTATCAGAATTGTGCAAATTGGGGTTGCTGCTGCGGGAATGTTGTTCAAATGGGCCAGGGTTTATTGGGTTTCGGTTGCTACTATACTTTAAGGGGAAAGGAATATCTTATTAGTGGATGGTTGAAATTCTTTACAAATTATTGGTTTTCTTTACTGTGTGGATTTCATAATCTTTGCTCTGCAGAATCTCCACTATCAATATGGGGTTGCTTGTGTGCCTGGTTAGGGGCTGAATTTAAATTGTCTAGTCAACTGTTTGAATGCATCATTTTGTATTCTCGCCCAGTTTAATTGTGGTTTTTTGTGTTTCTAGAGGGACTAAATCGTATTTTTCATTTGCAAATTGGAACCTTTGTATGTTGCAGTCTTATTTTCCTTACAATTTGCTTCATTGAAAAACCTGGAGGAGCTTGGATGTTCAAAAAATGGTGCCAAATATTTATACTATCGAAGTGGAAAATGCTAACCGTGGTGTATCTAGAAGAAGTGTCATCATTCTAAATCACTATTCCTGTGTTTTAGGTATTCCTTAGGGGAAGAAAAGTTATACTATTTAGATTTCATTGATTAGTTGTGGCTACCTTAGGACCCTTGTGGCTGCTGGTTTTCTTTTCTGTGTTTTTTGTTACTTTGTATACCCCTCATGCTCCTGGGTTTGCCCCCTTCTGATGGCTTCACTGTAGTTTCTTACCAATAAAAAGAAGGCATTAATGCTTGAAATTGTATTGTGGTACACCTAGACCTGATACCCTCAGGACTCTCTCTCTCTCTCTCACACACACACACACCTGTTTCAGCAAATGTCTGCAACTTTAAATAAGCTGGTTGCTTTTGTTTTTTGATTTCATCTTTACTTTTTGTTCTTGGTTTCTGGTTATAATGAAGGTGCTCTCTTATTTGTTTCACCGAATCTCTCCCTCTCTCTCTCTCTCTCTCTCTCTCTCTAAATAGCTTTGTCGGCGCTCTCTCATTTTTTTTCACCAAACATATGCAACTTTAAAAAAGTTGTGGAAACCACAGATCACCTTCTTTTGTTTTGTGAGAAGGGCAGATTGTTATGGCTTCTGATCTTCTCCCTTTTTGGAGTGCAATGGGTGATGCACTCCTCTGTGAAAAGGAACCTCCTGGGATGGCATGGATCCTTTGTGGGCAAGAAAAGGGAGAAAGCTTGGAGAGCTGCCCCCTCTGCTTGGTGTGGACCATTTGGAAAGAAAGGAATAGGAGGGCCTTCGACGATGTTGAGAGGAACGACCAAGAAATTAAATCCATTTTTTTGTACACTTTTGTGAATTGGGGTAGGGTGTATATAGAGGAACACACTTTCTCTTTAATAGATTTTGTAGACTGGTTAACTACCAAGTAAGGATCAGGCTTGTTTGCTCCTTTGTATCTTGGTATACTCCGTGTATACTCTTTCTTTAGCCTCTTTGGCTTTTAATGAATTTTCCTTTACCTATAAAAAAATTTTTTTATTTTGTTTCGGTTTTATTTTTTACTTTCACTTTTTTGTTTTTTGATGACTAATGAAAGGGCTCTCTCTCTCATTAGTCATTTCCGTTAGCAAATGTCTGCAACTTTAAATAAGCTGGCTGCTTTTGTTTTTTGGTTTTATCTTTACTTTTCATCTTTCAGTTTTTGATGTATAATGAAGGTGATATTATACGAAGTGTGGATCTTGTGGACCCAACTAGTGGACGGCTTTCCCAGCTTTTTAGGAAAGTAAAACATATGATGGTTAGATCAACATCTGCAGAAGTTATGTTTGAAGATCATCTCATTCTTCTTCCACTGTTGAAGGTATGTATATGTCTTTTAATTACCAAAAAGAGAGAATTAATTATTCCTCTATCTAAAAAACTTATAACCCATGTTAGTAACCACAAACTAGAAGTTTGGGTCTCTACAAAATTGGTTTCACCATTGACATCTCAAATGTTAAGCCTATTAGGAAAAAAAAGGGCATATCAAATGCTAAATTTAACATTTAGGATGTGTTTGGTTCATGGGCATCCAAATTAGGGAATGAGCATCTTATATCCACATATAAGATTACTAGTGCACATAACTTGAAAAGTTTTAGTTTACTTGAGATGAGATCCTCTCAATTTTGGAAAAATCTTATACCATGGAGGACTTGGTATTTTTTAATTCTAATCCCTATAGGAATAAAGATGAAAGGTAGATAGACAACTTATTTTTATTTATTTCTTCATTTATAACTAGATCCAATTTTTGTAGATATTACTTTAGGAATTGTTACGTAAATTTGCATTAATTCTTGAATGAGTCCTAAGGGTACTAAACACTATAATGGAGATAAGAGTTTGACAAGACAAGAGTTTAGGTGACACATTCTCGTGACTGCTGCATTTTTTCTTTTTTATTTTATTTTATTTTATTTTTGGTTTAGGGTAGTTTAGGTGATGCATTCTTTAGGAAGATCAACCCTTTTAGGTTGGCAAGGGTCTTTTGTTGGAAGAAGCAGAAGAAGCATGGAGGGCTATTCCATTGTTCTTATTTTAGACCATTTAAAAGGAGAAATCAGGGGAACCCTGAGGGGTAGCTCAATTGGTCCGGCCTTGGGTTTGCTCCCCAATGGTCACCAGTTCGAGTCCCCTCAGGGCCACTGGAGGTTTATCCGGTCGTTAACTTCAGGGCCCCGTGGGATTAGTCGAGGTGCGCGTAAGTTTGGCCCGAACATCCACGGTTATCAAAAAAAAAAAAAAGGAGAGATCAGGGGTTATTTGAATGCTAAAAAATTCCTCTATATGTATTTTTTTTGGATTGGTTTAGAATGTACATTGATGAGGCATCAATTTTATGGTAGATTTTGTCGATTGGTTGAGCTCTAAATAAGGTGAGGAAGTTGTTTTTTGTTTTTCTCTTTTTGTTCTTTGCCATTTGGTGCCCTTTTGCTAGGCACTACTAATACATACTTCTTGCTTGCCTATCAAAACTGGAGGGAAAAAAAAAAAAAAAAAAGACAGGAATTTCAAAGTCCTAACTTTAATCAAACATTTTTTTTGATAGACAAAGAGAAGAAAACTGATTAAAACACGCCTAAAAGGGGGCGCTCCCCATGTACACAGGCAGTATACAAAGAAAGCCAAACCCAAGGCCACAAAAACAACAACATACTAAAAAGGAAACAGCTAAACTTCAACCCCATCACCCAAAAAAATCAGAAAGGAGAGATAGTCCAAGTCCAGAAAAGGTTTAGACCACTCTAGAAGAGACCGAAAAAAGAGGTTCCTTAGACTCGTATCTGACATTTCTTCCTCTTGGAACGTTCTTCGGTTTCGCTCTCCCCAAATGCACCAAAAGAGACAAATAGGCGCTAATCTCCACGCTGCTTTCCTTTTCTTCCCTAGGCCCTTAATTTTCCATTCGCCTAGCAAGTTTCTCACTGAAGCTGGGAATACCCATATCACCCCAAAAGAAGACAACAATGAATTCCATAGTTTCCTAGTCTTGTCACAATGAATAAGGATGTGGTCCGCCGATTCTTCATTCTCTTTACACAGATTGCATCTATTAACCATAGACCAACCCCTTCTCATCAACATATCAATAGTAGAAATTTTACCCCAAACTGCTTCCCAAGTAAAAAAACGAGTTCTCAAAGGGGCATGTGAACCCCAAACCTCTTTGGCCGGAAAGAAAGGGCTATTCTCACCCTTTAAAGACCTATAATAAGATTTAACACTAAACTTTCCCTCCTCTCAATCTTCCAAACCAAGAAATCCACCCCTTCTTGAACCTTTACTGCAGAAATATGTTCCAGAAAACGACTCACCTCCTCCAATTCCCAATCTTGAAAGGATCTTCTAAAGTGCACCTCCAAACCCCACCACCCCCTCCTGTGCCTCCCCAAAGATCAGCCACTGCAGCAGAATGTTCGTTGCATTCTGAACAGCTGAGGGAACATATCCTTCAGCTTAGAGTCTCCTACCCAAATGTCCCACCAAAATCTAGTGCTTCTACCATTACCAATATGAATTCTAGTTCTAAGAGAGAAATCCTCCCAACCTTTCTAATGTCTTTCCAAAGGCCCATCCCATAAAGACTCTCTCACCTCTCTAGTGGTCCAACCCCCTTCCTTCTCTCCAAATTTACCAACAATGACTTCCTCCAAAAACTCCCTCTCTCAAGAGGGAATCTCCAAAGCCATTTACCGAGCAAAGCCTTATTGAAATCCTTCATATGCCTTAACCCCAATCCTCCATACCTCTTGTCTTTGCAAACAGCCGCCCATCTTACCAAGTGGATCTTCCTTCTCTCCTCCATATCTCCCCACAAAAACTCCCTTTGAATTTTCTCCAATCTGAGTCTCACTTTTCTTGGGATTACAAAAAGCGACATAAAATAGATGGGGAGATTTGAGAGAGTGCTCTTAATGAGAGTGAGACGACCCCCCTTAGAAAGATACTGTTTTTTCCACGTAGCCAAATTTCTCTTGAATCTTTCCTCTACAACATCCCAGACACTACCCAAATTGTGACGAGCTCCAAGAGGTAACCCTAGATAAGTAGTAGGGAACTTCCCTACTTTACACCCAAAAACTGCGGCTGCTCTGTCCATATCTTCCACGTCCCCCACCGGAATAACTTCGCTTTTCTGCATGTTAATTTTTAGACCTGATACCAATTCAAAACAATAAACAGCCCACTTCCAAAACATCAGTTGATCCCTATTATCCTCGCAAAAGAGAAGTGTGTCATCTGCAAACAACAAATGGGACACTGAAACCCCTTCTCCACTTTGCCCCTTTACCTTGAATCCTCTAATAAAACCTTTCTCCTCAGCTCTTGAAATTAAACTGCTAAAAGCTTCCATTATAAGCACAAACAAATAAGGAGATAGTGGGTCTCCCTGCCTTAGGCCTCTAAACGTTGAGAAAAATCTGTTGGAGCACCATTCACTAACACCGCCATTCTCACAGTTGAAATACAATAAAAAATCCAATTTCGCCACTTGGGTCCGAAACCCATTTTTCCAAAACTGATAGGAGGAACCTCCAATTTACGTGATCGTAAGCCTTTTCAATATCCAATTTACACACATAACTTGCCCCACCATTACGTTTCCTTGAGTTTATCGCCTCATTAGCTACCAAAACTGCATCCAAGATTTGCCTCCCTCCCACAAACGCATTCTGGCTGTACGAAACCACTTTTCCCATCACTCTCTTCAACCTATTTGCAAGGACTTTGGCCATAATTTTGTAAAGGCTCCCCACAAGACTGATAGGCCTAAAGTCCTGCACGTCACTAGCCCCTCCTTTCTTCGGATAAGTACTAAGAATGTTGCATTAAGGCTTCGGCAAACAACATTCTGCAAGTGGAACTCCTCAAACACCTGCATCACTTCCCCCCCGACAATAGGCCAACAAAGCTTCCAGAACGCCAATGTAAAACCATCCGGCCCTAGCGCCTTATCACCCCCCAAATCTGAGAGAGCTTTGGTAACCTCCTCCTCCGAAAAGTGCCCTTCCAAACTCTCATTATCCAAGGAGTCAAGAGTTTTAAAAAAACCTATCTCCACATCAGGTCTTCTCACCTGAGGTTCTTCAAACAAAGATTTAAAGTAGGAACCAATTCCTTCTTTGAGCTCCTCCTCTTTCACCAGCTGAACACCCCTGACTGTCAAGCTACTGATGAAATTTCCTCTTCTCCTAGCATTAGCCATGCGATGAAAAAACTTGGTATTGTTGTCTCCCTCCTTCAGCCAGAGTGCCCTCGACTTCTGCCTCCAAGAAATTTCTTCAAGGATAGCACAGTGGCTGAATTCGTCTCTGGCTATCTGTTGATTACTTTTTTCTTCCTCTGAAAGGGAGCCAAGCCTTTCTAAACTATCCCAATGGTTTAATTCCTCCCAGGCTGCATCCTTCCTAACAGAAACATTGCCAATGGTCTCTTTATTCCATTTTTTCAAATCGTATTTCAAAGCCTGTAGCTTTTTCGCAAGCACAAGACTAGGTTTCCCCTATAATTATAAGACTGCCACCAATCTTTCATCTTATCCATAAAACCTTCCACCCTCAGCCACATATTTTCAAATCTAAATGGGCTTTTACCTGTTCTCATCCCACCACAGTCTAACAAAATCGGCCAATGGTCAGAAACAGGTCTAGGGAGAAGCATTTGCATTGCCCCCGATACAAGTTCCTCCCAATCTCCTGAAAACAAGAAACGGTCTAACCGAGCCTTTAGAGAACCTCCTTCCCCTCCACTCCACGTAAAAGCTCCACCTCCCAGTGGTGGGTCTACTAATTCAAACTCATCAATAAAGCTTGAAAATTCTCTCATCGTGTTTGACATTTGCCTGCCATTACTCGTTTCAACTGGGAAACGCACCACGTTGAAATCCCCTGCTATACACCAAGGATCATTCCACAGCCCTTTAACAGCGGCTAGTTCTTCCCACATCTCCCTCCTCTCCCTTCCTTTTTTTTTTTTTTTTTTGATAGGAAACGACAAAGGAATATATTGATAAAAAGAAGGTACAAATAGAAGGATGAGGAATCCTCCCAACAAAGAAAAACAAGACTACAAGTAAACAAATATAAGAAAGTACAAAAAGGGAAAAGAAGACACTCTAGTTACACGCCGCTAACCAATCAAGTTGTAGTATGTTAAGAGGAATCCCCTTAAAAACCTTAAAACAAAAAGCCCAAAAAGAAGTAAGAAAACAAATAGAATCTCAAAGATACTCGGCATTCCTTGCTTTGTCCTCAAAAATCCTTGCATTTCTTTCCCGCCACACCACCCACATTAACGCGATGCACGCGTTTTGCCATAAGACAATCCCTCTCTTGGAAGATCCAAAACCATTAAAATTACTAAATAACATGTCAGAGATGCTCCTTGGGGAAACCCAATCCATCTTTGCTGATTGGAATAATTTGTGCCACAACCCCTTTGTCAAAGAGCAATGAAGGAAAAGGTGATCTACTGTTTCTCCATTCTTCATACACAACTTACATATGTCAGGACTAAGTGCTTTGTAGGGTCTTCTCAATTGTAGCAAGTCATTAGTGTTAACCTTCTTGTGAGCCACCAACCAGACAAAGGACTTGACTTTAAAAGGGACTTGAGCATTCCAAACAATCTTGGTAGGGAAAACTGGAGGCGACTCAGAATATTGGGATAAGGCCAGAAAGAAAGATTTGACTGTGAAGAGACCTGAAGGAGATAAGGACCAGGATCTCTTATCTGGAACGGAAGGTGATATGTGAAGATGATCAAAAGATCGCATAAGGCCCTCTAAATCATCTATCTCATAATCAGAAAGATTTCGGCGAAAATTGAAGTTCCAAGAAAATGGGCGGGTATATCCAAGAATTGATGAAATAAGAGCATTTTTATCCGTGACTACGCTAAGTAATCTTGGATATTGGACTCCCAAAGGTTGTTCCCCCCACCACAAGTCATCCTTTGGACGGGCCATATAACCCAGAGAAAACCCAAACAGAGCCCTCCTCACAATTTCTAAAACGGCAAGAAATAGAAAAAGAACCCACCTCAAACTCCAGCCCTTCCAAGACTTTCTTATCCCACATTACTAGCACCCCTCCTGCCGATCCCTTTGCATCTAGAGACACCCAACCCAAATTCCTACCAATCCCCAGGCTTCTAACAATCCTTTCAGACATTTCCTTCATTTTAGTCTCCTGAAAACAAACTAAATCTGGCTTATGTTTTCTTACCATCGACTTAATGACCATCCTTTTATCTGGGTCATGCAAGCCTCTGACATTCCAGGATAATAATCTAAGCTTCATAAGGGACCACAGTCATTTGCCTTCCCAACACCCCTTCCTCCGCCTCTCTTCCAGCTAATCCATCATAATTAATTGAGCTAACTAGCTTCTTCAACTCTCTATCCTTCCTTGAAACCGAAGACGTTCCCCTTTGCTCTCATTGTGCTTCCTGATTAAACATCTCCTATTCTCCATCTCCTTGAGGATTCTCAAAATGTCCTCTTCGAAGCCTTCAACCGAGACCCCCACAGTCTTGCAAAAACCAAGGAATTTCTTATTTACCCAAGGGGATTTGTCCTTCTCCTCTGCACTCGCTTCCGTGATGTGGAAAAAAGGCATCTCCACCACTGAAGAAGCGGGAATATCATGCACGATGGGCTCCACTCCAACCTCAATCTCACTCTTCTTGCATAGAAGAACCTGAGTCAACAATGCCAAATTCCTCACAGCCAAACCACCTTTTTTTTTTTTTTATCTGAACAAATAAAAGACCAATCTACTAAATAGAGCTTCCTCTCGAGGACCCCACCTCCCCATAGAAAATCCCTTTAGATCCACTCCAACCTCAATCTCACTCTTCTTTGCATATAGAACAAGGACATACAATAGATAGGCATATTGGACAGAGTGCTCCAGATCAAGGTAAGCCTACCCCCTTTGGAAATATATTGCCTTTCCAAATTGAAAAATCTTTTCCTCAACCTCTCTTCTACACCATCCCAAACTGCCCCATCCTTGAAACCAGCACCCAAAGGAAGACCCAAGTAAGAAGACGAGAGCGTGCTAAACTTGCAACCAAACTCATGAGTCAACTCCTCTACATTCTCCACTCTTCCCATCGGAATGAGCTCACTTTTGTCCAAATTTACCCTCAACCCCAACATGGCTTCGAACCATAAAAGAAGCCAACTCAAGTAGGTCATCTGATCTAAAGAAGGCTCGTAGAAGACTAAGGTATCATCCACTAACAAGTCAGAGATCTCCCACTCCCGCCCCTACGAACAAGCAGGGGGTGCTCAATTGGCAAAAGGGACTGTTTGGAGAAGGTCGTGGCTTAGAGGAGGAAAGTGGGCCTATGTGGGGAAGCCCATTGTCGTTGTGAAAGGTCCACAAGGTGAGTGGGTTGGATGTTGGAGAAGATGGTGGATTAGGTCGAGCCTAGGGGTGTGGCCTTTTCTTTAATAGGGAGGAGAATTTTGTGGGGATGGCTAGCCCTTTAGGGCTTCTCGTTGGGGGAGATCGTGCTATAGAGACTTTCCAGTCGAAGATGATTGCATCACCTTCGTCTTGGATTTCTAGCACCGACGAGGCTCTCTAGGCTGAAGCAACAAGGTACACCTCTTGTTCCTCTTCTTCTTTGGTGCTTTAGGGGGTACAGGAGTTCTCTTCTTCTTCTCCTTCTTATTAGAGAAGGGTTTTGAAAGGGGATTGCAATTTTGTTTGTGGCTTGGATGTGGAGGTTGTTGAAGCAGATACGAGTCTTTGTCCTCTAAATGCAGTTTTGGCTTATGGGAGTTCTGTTGTGATCTCTTCTAAGGAGGAAAGGGCTCTGGTTATGGTAGAGGAGGCGAGCCTAGAGAAAAGGGACAATACAATGGGGCGGCTTGAGTGTGGAGCAGAGTCAACTGAGTGGAAATCAAGTTGCCTTGCCTAGTCTAGTGACTTTCTGGGCATGCCAACTATAGAATTTGAGGAGGAAATTCTAGCTTTGCTCAAGAAATGGAAAATTGAGGAAAGATCAAAAGGCTTAGTGGTTTGGGTCTAAAAGGGCAAAGGTTGAATCCTCAAGGTTTGAAAAGGAACTTAGAAGGTTGAAGTGTTCCATTAACTTTAAAGGCTCAAGTTGTGGAAGAGTTCTCTCCCAAGAGAACGGGGGTTCAGTTTATGTGGGTAAATGAATCTAAGAATTCTCTCTTGGAATGTGAGAAGGGTTAATGATGGTGATAAAAGAAATATAAAAAAATCCTTGATCAAGGGATTTGGTTTGTCTTCAAGAAACTAAGTTCCAAAGTTTATCGAGTAGTTTGGTCAGTCTTCGGGGGTAGGCAGGTTCTTGGAGTGGGGTGCTCTTAATTCTTGGGGTATGGCCCGATGGGGGGGGAGGGTGTTGTTAGTCTTTTGGGACAGTAGGGTGTTAGAGCTTACTGGAATGGAAATTGGAGACTTTTCGGTTTCTTGTCGGTTTAAGAATATAGAGGATGGTTTCTATTGGGTTTTTACAGGGTGTATGGCCCTTCTGTTGGGAAGCTTAGAGAAGAATTATGGGAGGAGTTAGGGGCTATCAAGGATTTGTGGCAAGATCCTTGGTGCATAGGAGGATATTTTAATGTTGTTAGATTCTTGAGAGAATGGAACAGAGACTCAAGACTGTCTTCAGCAATGAGAAGATTCTCGGAGGTCATTAAGGAATTGGAATTGCGGATTGAATAACTAATTACAATCAAGGTTGGATAGATTTCTAGTTTCCGGGGATTGGGAATGCTATTTCAATGGGGCAGTTCAATGTCTTCTTCCCAGACCCGTTTCTGACCATTGCCCAAATCTTGTTAGACGGTGGAGGCGTGAGGAAAGGACCTTCCCCATTCAGATTCGAGAATATGTAGTTGAAGGAAGATGGTTTTAAGGATTTGCTAAGGAGTTGGTGGATGGGTTTCCAATTCAGAGGTCTTTCAATTTCATCCTGTCTAAAAAACTGAAAGCACTTAAGGCTAGCTTGAAGACTTGAAACAAAGAAGTGTTTGGAAATACCTCTACTAGAAAGGAGTCAACCTTGAAGCACGTGGTGTTTTGGGATTCCGTACAAGGGGACAGGGCATTGTCAGCAAAAGAACAAAGCCTCAGGAAGCAAGCTTTGAAGTACAAGAAGTGAGTGTTGATGGAAGAGACCTTTTGGAGGCAAAAATCTAGGGAGATATGGTTGAGGGAGGGAGATAGAAATGCCGGCTTTTTCGATAAAATGGCTACTGCTCATAAGAGAGGTAACTCTACAGTGAAGATCAAGGTACATGGGACTTGGGCAACAAAAGAGAGAGACATCAAAGATAGGGTGGTTCAGGTTTTCCACTCTCTTTTGTCTGATTCAGAGGAGTGGAGGCCCAAATGCAACAAGCTGCAGGTTGGGGTCCTTGGAGGTGAAGATGCAGCATTGTTAGAGGTCCCTTTTTCAGAGGAAGAGGTTTTTGGTGCTCTTTGGGACCTCAATGGTGATAAAGCTCCTGGCCCCGATGACTTCTCAATGGTGTTTTGGTAGTTCAGCTGCAGTTTTCTAAAGAAGTAAGTAATGGGGTTCTTTAAGGATTTTCATGAACGAGGCAGGTTTGTGAAGAGCATTAATGCCTCTTTTCTGGTTTTAATTCCTAAGAAAGGGGGAGCTAAAGATCTCAAGGACTTTAGGCCTATAACCTTGGTGGGTAGCCTTTACAAGTTGTTAGCAAAGGTGCTAACTAATAGGCTTAAGAAGGTGGTGGGAAAAGTAGTTTCCAAGTCCCAAAATGCTTTTGTGGAGGGAAGGCAAATCCTGGATGCCTCGTTGATTGCTAATGAGGCTATTGATTCAATGCAGAAAGGCGGGGGTGGCGGCATCCTTTGCAAGCTAGATATTGAGAAGGCGTAAGACCATGTAAACTGGAGTACACTTCTTTGGTTGCTGGAAAGGATGGGTTTCAGACCTATTAATTCACAAATCTTCCAACAATATACAAACAAGAAAGTGAAACCTTTCTAAAGGAAGTTAAAATGAATAGGTTTCAAAAACAACACAAATGTCATTGTAACAACTAATGATATCCAAACCACTAATGTTTGATAGCATTTCAACACCAAATGAGCCATAAACAGCTATTTTCCTTTTCTGGGTTTCTCATCTTCTGGGTCTTGTAGATATTTGAGATTGTACACTACGCCTGATCATAGGTTGCTCAGACAATGCAGGAACAGACTAATTTGCATACCCATTTTGCCAATTACAGATTAGACTTCAGAACTTACAAAATACAAAATTACAGAGTAAAAGCATGTATACTTACCACCATTCCTGCAACCATATGAACTACAGGAACAAAAAGCTGGTCCACCTTGTTCCCTTCTGCATATCCATTAAACGCAATGACCATCGAGAATGTGTGGATTGTGACAAATGCAAGAGCGATAAGTGCTGCCAGGCAAAAATGGTTAGACAAAGAATCTTCTGATCAGGCTAATTGTCAAAATACTTGCCAACTACAGGCAATTTACCATGAATATTTATTTATACAAAGCTCTTAAAATATTGGACATATTCACTAAAATTTTTTAGCCTACCCTAATCCACAGATTCCATCAAATAAAATAGAATAGGTTGGTATGAACAAATATGCTTTAAACATTTAAGTTAAATAATATTCAGATAAATAGGTCTACCAAAACCTTGTAAGAAAGATTGACTCACCAGAAATAAGAAAAAATGGTATCTCGGAGCACCTATCAACAAAAAACGTTGCTCTACCAAATGCAGGTGTCAAGAGGCTAAGACAGAAAAAGACAGCATGGGCACCGCCATGGCCCAAACCACCAGCTGTATGCAATTGATTTGAAATGAAAAAAATACACAACTTGGATTAGAGAACAATATGTTTAAGACATAAGGTACAGAATTATAATTATCCATGTTAATCTTCATGAAAACCCACAGCATGCAATGCCACTTTCAGCCACTACTACATAATTTATCACAGAGGAATAAGAAAGTTGGTAGCTTTGCTACAAATCCCAAGCAAACTATCTGTGACATAAACATGGTTTCAAAGCCGAGTTGGAAAGTAATTATCTATCAAAAAAAAAAAGCCGAGTTGGAAAGTAATGTTCAGTATGACATGATTGCACTCCAACCCAAGGCTAATAGGACCAAAACCATGAAATAAATTGCATTCATAGTGAATTACCCAAGAAGGTCAAACTTGATTGTCAAAGATTTACTAGGATGGACTGATTGGGAGCTGGATTTCCACCCCTCCATAGAGTGTAGAGTACAGTAGTCAAAGGCTAGTTTTCACATTAACAGGCAATGATTGCTAAATCAAGGTGATAGCTTCATAATATTCAAAGAGTATGGATGATGATGATGAAAACCAGTTAACTTCAATATAAGGTCTTCTTTGTGGCTCCTATAACCATCTGAATCCTGAGCCAGGCAACTGCTCTCTGAAAAAAGCACGGTTGCTTCTTCCCTCAGTTTTTTTCCTCAACAGACTCTGATGACAACACAGTTTAAGCAATAAAAGATATTCAACTGCTGAGCACCAATCCCCCACTTCTCTCTCTCTGTTTTGAAAACTACCTCGACCCTATTGCTCTTTGCTCTTCCTTTTATCACCTTCAACTTGAATCGAATTACTTCTAAAGAGCAAGGCTTGTATATTGCTATCCATTGCACATGTCTAGACTATTTTGGACAATCCAGTCTCATCTTTTACTCAATTGTACCATATGTATTCTCCTACAGCCGTATTCACTCCTTACATCTTTTTCTTCCTTTGCCACTCATCCATCTGAACCACCTCATTTCAGCTGCACGCATTTTTGGACATGTTCTCACTGTCCAAGAAATTAGTGTAGCTGAATTGGAGGTGCTAGTAAGGATGGGTACAAAAAAAAATACTATAATTGTTTTATGACACAATCATTCTATGACCTCCCCGGGCATGATCAGAATTACCACCACCCCATGATTTTACATGTTTAACTATTAACTACTTCAGTGTTTTGTTGTAAACAGAGAGACAGATTACAATTATAATTGAGATAAGAAGTAGGAAACCATAAAAAAATATTTGAGCCATCAGGAGGTTATGAATTAAATCTTAAAGAAGTCAGCAACCAGTAATGATGACTAGATAGCATTGGCTGAAATACAGGCAAAACCATTACAAGATCAATTTTATAGCACACTTTAAATTTAAATGGGTCACCATGAGCCTGTTTGGGTTTGGCACATGAGAATGAATGTAAAAGCTTCTTCAAAGCTTACCCAGAGCAATTTGCATCTTATCTGTCAGAAATAAGCGAGGCTTTGAGACCCTATCAGCAAAAGCATCCAATATATCTTCCAACCTCCTAAAATAAATCCCCCAAAAGAAATGTTATGAGAAGCAAAATAACTTTTATAATAATAGTTTCTTTATCATAAGATGTTCCAAGGAAATTATCCTTTGCTGACATTAGCATCAAGCTTTTCCTACCAAAAGTCAAATTCAAAAGAGTACTAAAATTAAAGAACTACAGGAACTGTCATGCAAAAAGCGGAATATTCTTCCTATTAAATGGACCGTGACATCTTCAACACATAAAAAGAATTGTAAGCCTGCATAGATGGAAGGTAAGGTTGGAACCAAGAGTGTTAGTTACGAATTGGAGGTTTTTAGTGACGATCAAGTTGATTTGGGTAAAAGAAATCTAGAAGAAAGTTTCCATGTAATAAAAGTTGCAGGAAAAAAAGATTTAAAAGATTTAGCAAAATGACTATTACTAGGTCAGATGTGAGAGGATGCAAATTAATGATGCATAATTGAAATCAAATGTTAACATGAAGTTGAATGCTTCCTTGGCATCCTTGATGAAATTGCAGCAATCGTAACATTCAGTCAAGATGTACCTTAAATAGTCATATGACAAAAAATGCAGTCATTCTAATCAATTCCATAGCATTTACACTTGGAAATCAAGTAAAATGCAGGTGACTAGAGGGGGGATACAGTCCATCGGCATGCTGAAAGTTTCACAATCTAAAACATCATTGTTTACTAGTCCAGCATACTTATAAAAAATAACCAGTTACTAAAATTCTCAGAAATTCCCAAAATAACACATGATTTTTCATCAAGAATATGGAATCCGAATTCATTTCACAAGAATCAAAGATTCAGAAATTCTTTGCTGAGAAAATGGTAATTCCAAATCGATTTGCAAAGTTCATAAAGCTATCTCAATAATACAGTGACTATATATGCTTCCTTTTTTTCTAACACACTGCTATTCTCACTCCCAAATTCAATCTTGCACAAAATTCTAGAATCTTGAAAATATTTCTTCAAGAAACTCCCAGATTCTGAATTTTGCTTCGGTACCAAAGATTTCCCAGATCCTGAATCACTTCACATACGCCAGAGAATATTCAGACCATAAAGCATCCAAGATGCACAGTAAAAGAATATTCACCATGATTGATAAACAAGGGTTATCGGAAGAGACATTTCACACCCCATAAGTACAATGGATAAAAAGTAGTCAAGAAAAGTGCATCCAACATTAAGAAGAGTGCAATTCAAGGTTTCAAGCCATCTTATAGGGGTAATGTTTCGCTTGGAATAACAATCACATGGCATAGAAACATATAAGTGACTTTGAATGAAATACCATGACCTCAACATACTTGTACACTTTCCAGAAAAGAATCCGGAGCCCTTCTTGAAAAGCAATGGATGTGATTATAAGAATTGCATATGGCCACCATGCTGTTGTTTTCAAAGGAAGAAAAGCCCTCCATACTCCAGATAGAACGATCAGACTAATGAGCCACAACAGTGTACTACATTGCATTCATTAAGAAAACCCATGAGAGCCAATAAAATATGGAATATAGCAAAATTTAAAATCTTCACTTTTTCAACATGAGTCATTTTGACTGGCTTTAAAGATTTTAGACAAAAACTAATGTGAGCCCACATAATAAAAATCAACACTCATCCAACAGGAACAATTTTCACACAATCCACGTGATAACAATTCATACAAAAGTTCACCTAAATTAAGAATAACTAAATAAAAAGCTTTTCTGAATTTTTGAACAACTTGAAGTTTTTCCCCAATGTGATCAAGTAATGCCAATGGAAACACAATGCTCCTTTACAGCTAAGAAACTGAAGAGGAGAAAAAGAAAAAGAGATAGAAAGATTGAATTATTACACTTTTGATTGCTTTGATTTCCAACAAAACATGGCAAAAAATAAAAATGATAATAATAACAAACAAGTCTTGTATGTTATTTGTTCAACTTAAGTGGAAAACTTCAGTTCTCAGGAACTAAGTATCAAAAGGTTAAAAACTTCACATTTCAATTCCTTCTCTTCACTTCAGTTTCTCAACAATACAACAAACCATTGAAAAAAAAACAGTCATTTCTCTCTACTCTTTAGCAAAGCATGATGTTAAACAAAGTTCTCTCAAGTACAGGTTGAACAATAACGAAAACAATTACATATTTCCTTTCTTCTCATTATCAGCTAAGCTTTCAATACAATCCATTACCCCCTTTTGTTTGGTTTCTGAGAAAACTAAATCAAAAACCAGAAAATAAAGTTATAATCAAATAGTTGTATTAGGGCTAGTTCAGTCCAAATCTCGGATCACAAAGAATTCGAAAAGATTCAAATTTATTTTCCTCTATAAAAATTTTCCAACCAACCAAACAGACCATGTGAAAACCAAACAACATACCATTTATTTCCTCTAATATCCAGCAATGAACAAAATTAAACACATAAACTTCACATTTCGCTTAAATGAGAAAAACCCACATCCCTTTGAGTAAAATTCCGCTTGGCTGCGAGAAAATTGCAGAAAATAAAAGAAAACATTTGAACTATTTCTTCTCTAGTTTTTTGGCTTCCAAAAGTAGAATCCAAACCCAGTACTCCTATTGAGCTCAATCAAAATGGAGGTTTTTCCATTCTCTGTCACAGCCAAGGAAACTTTCTTACAAAATACTTTTACTTTCTCATCTCCCCTAACATTTCCCTGGAAAACATTCAGCAACAAAGTTGAAGTACCTTGAGAGAACGGTGAGGATCAAAAAGGGCTTTTTGGAGATGACAGAGACGAAGAGGGAGAGGGAAGGCCCTAGGGAAATCAAGGCGTAGCCGATCCCTGCTGTGACTGTCATGTGGATTTTCTCAGGGGTGGGAAACTAGAGGTGATTTTCCCACCAATCAAACACCGAAAATGGAAACTTCTATATGAAGAATTATTTATTGATCACTGCTTTGATGAAAGTGTAAGGGTTTGGGTCAACTCAAAAGTCACGTGACTCAGCGCATTCAAAATAGAGTTCTCGTTTATAAAAAATAAATAAATAAATAAATAAAAATAAAAAATCATTTTGAAAAAAATAAAAAATAAAAAATAAAAAAATAAAAAAATAAATAAACCAAGTCAGAGACTGTAAACTGAGAACCGCACTGGATCGAAGATTCGGCCTTGTAGGGTCGTCTTCACTGTTAAAGTTCTGAAGCTTCACCTCGAGACCTCGAATCGAAGATGGAGTGGAAGGAGGAAGGCGAGAAACGTCCTCTAAGCCAGCGGCCGGAATGGTCGGACGTCACTCCGGTCCCGCAAGACGACGGTCCGAATCCGGTAGTCCCCATCGCCTACAAGGACGACTTCACTGAAACCATGGACTACTTCCGAGCCGTCTACTTTGCTGACGAACGATCTCTCCGTTCTCTTCACGTTACCGCCGAAGCCATCCACATGAACGCCGGCAATTACACGGTAACTCTCTCAAACCTTGATTTTGATTTCGCGGAAAATTTATTTTTGGAAAATGAAGCAATTGGAAGAATTGCTTCTCGAGTAGAAGCGGTGGTGTGGGTGTAAATTTTTGAGGAATTAGAGGTGATATTGGTTGGAATCATGCTGAATTCTCAATCCGCTCATCGGAATTGATTTGCCGAACACTCACATAACATGAATGCCCATTCGTGATCTTGTTACTGTGAGTGTCGGCAAATCAGTTCGGCGAGCTGACTGGGGCACCAAGTACCAAGTGTTTTCCTCATTCGCAGAATTACTTTGTTGTAACTCCGCTCTAAAGCCTGCTATACATCCTCAGACCAACCAGTATAGGGCTGAGCAGGGATGAGATCCTGGCATGCATGGCAGATCAGGCCAGGGCAAGGATGGATCCTAAAAGCCACAATGAGAATAGGATCTTAGCAATGGGGCAAGGGATGGGATCATAGTAGTGGGGTGGGTGCATCTCCTTCATTGCATGCTCAAAATTGTTAATGCCCTCGGAAAAGGTTAGGGTTGGTGCTAGAAAGAATCTTGGATTAGAAGTTGTTGAAGCTTCCGAGCCATTTCTGGATTCATTTACTTCATCCACATGCTCCATCACCTGTATTAAAATTATCTGGACTAGATTTTTTTTTTTTTTTTTTTTTTATGAGAAACAACAAAGTGATATATTAATTTTGTAAATAAGAAATACAATAGGAGGATGAGAAATCCTCCTACAAACAAGAACTAGACATAAGAAATACCAAAAACCATAAACCATAAGGTAATTACAAAAGCAAACTCTCCTTGCTAACCCACACCGTTGGAACTACACACTACTAACCAATCCAGTTGAATCACACCACTAACCAAAATTATCTTGACTACATTTGTAGAGGCTTTTGTGTTGCTGTTGAGAAATATGGCAGATGATAGCAGTATGAATGGATTTTTTTGTTTAGGGAGAAAGAAATGGCCTGCAATTTCATGTAGCATATGACAGATGGCACCCTGCAAAGTGGTTTGTTTTCAAGTGATGAAATTGCTGGTTTTGGGATGATGAGGAGATGCCTTTTGTTGAGTGTTAAGGTTGTGATTTGTGAATGGTTAAAATAATACTGTTATTGATTGAACAAATAAAGTCAAGCTATAGATTTACTTCCTATCCAGAACAGAGCAGGGTGGGGCTGATAAAATCCTATGTCGGCTTGACCCTGATGGTTTTAGAAAAATTTATAATCTGCCCCTTCCCTGATTATAATGTTCCCAAACCATATTAGTAGCAGAAGGGAGGGATGGGGTGAGTTGCTTGGAAACTCATCCCTATTGTCATCCATGTACTTTTCATGTCCTAGTAATGTGAGTTTTGGCTTCATGAGTAGGCAATTAATCGTAAGCGATCATCAATAAGCCCAAATGATTAGATTATAAGGTTGGCGAAACAATATATCTCAACTTGACAATTAACCCAAATGATTAGATTATAAGGTTGGCGAACAATACATCTCAACCTGACAAATACCCAACACCTTGCCTCATTTACGACCTTCCTCCCTCACAAATGGGCTTGGTAAATAGGTGGGGTGGGGGGTTAGTAACAGGACAGAGTGGTTTTAAGCTATGATCTCCAAGAACCAAAGCTTCGATACTACGTTGAAATACCAATTAATCCAAAAGGTTAAGATGATGGGTAATAGAACAACAATATATATCGAGTTGATTGACACTCGGCTTGTAATTGGATAACTATGTCTTGCATACTCCTTTTTGTAATATGGCATTCTTCTCAGAGTTGGTGTTGTTAACTTCTGGTTTTTATGTACATGCACACAAATGTTTGTGCATATAAAGTAGCATATTATTTTAATTGTGTAATTAAAATTATTTAAATTTCAGCTTCTTTGAGTACTTAAATAAGAGTTCTTGAAATATTAAATGATTGATGTGTCTTTAGATAAATTATTTGTCAAGAATTGGGGTTTATTAACTCACATACCGATTTCATCTTCATCATTTTCGAATAATATGAAGAACATTTTTAGAAATTAGATATGAGGCTTCCTTCTGGTGTTTTAGCTCATACTTGCAGCAACTTTGGAATTCTCCAAAAGACAGCTAGATTTTGTTTAACACTTAGATGTGAAAGCCTTATAGGTGCAAGAAGCTAGAGATATTTTTATATATGAATTGTACAAGGAAATTTATGGTTAAAAGTAAACCATATATATATATAATTTTTTTCCTATTTTTTTGATAGGAAATTAATAGAATTTATTTATCAAAAAAAAAAAAAAAACCATGAACATTGGCATTGGTGTATATTAGTCTCAGACAGCTTTAATGACATAGGGGAGTGTTTGGTCAGTTTTCAGTTCAGAAGAAGCTTCTTCAAAGCCTCATTGGTTGTATTTTAAGGATTTGAGGCTGATAAACGTTTGTTCTTATTTGTAGGTATGGCATTTTAGGCGCCTAATACTTGAGGCACTTAATGCTGACTTGCATGAGGAACTGAATTTCATCAAAAAGGTGGCCAATGGTAACCCCAAAAACTACCAGATATGGTGAGCTGCAGTATCAATACAACTAATGTCATTTATATTTTCCATTCTCCCTCTCCACATCCCCACCCCCTGGCTTTGTGAGGGAACAAATAAGGAGCTTCTACTTGATGAGAGCTTCTCAAATGAGATGTTACAATCCTGCACCAGGTCAATTGTTTATAGAAATTATTTTGTTAAATGGATTCTGTGAAATCCAAACCATAGTTTGTCCTTGAAAGCTAGAGATGGTGATGGTAGAAGTTTAAAACACTAAACATGCTATCATGGAGGTTACTGCTGAAATTTCAATTTAGCTTCCATTATGTCTCATGGATGCCCTTGGAAATTCATCACCTGACTTTCTACATCTTTCTCAGTGTGGCTTGAGGTACCAATAAAATTCCAGTCTTATTTATGGTCGATGGATCATCCATTCAAGGACTCTTTCTGTTTCTCTTTGTAATGCCTTCATGATTCCATTAGATACTTAAGTCATCATTCTAGAACTTTAGCTTTAGAATTTTTTTTCTCTTTCATTATTATTGTATATTAATTGATGCTTTTTTATGAAAGAACTATTCTTTGAATTTGTTTTTCCTTCTGTTATCTCTACAAATTCCATCTTTGCACGTTTTCCATACATGCTTGTTTGGTATGCCAAAGTTCTCGTCAGCTAGTAACTTGGGCTGTTCTTTTAATTGCCCCCAGTCAGCTAACGATGCTACAGACTATTTAGCAAAACGTGAGCTGAGCAGAGGGTTTATTTAATAAGGGATTTTTGTATGCCCTTGAGTTGTATATTCTTTCTGAATTTTGTGCATGTTCTTGTTTCATCCTTAATCTGTATAGCTACCTTGCTACTCTTGTAGCTGTATGGTATTTCTCCCATTTCTTTTTTTACCATCCTTTGTATTTTTAGAAGGATTATTCATCCTTCACTTGTATTTGAAAATTTATGTCAATAAATTGTTTATTTCTGGTAAAAAAGTTACTTGCAACCTTTTTCAAGTTAGAAGGATATATCAAAATGGAGTTGTTTGGAGTTCTCTGGTTAACTGCTTGCAGCCAACTTTCAAGTCAATTCCAAGTTTTTGTGTTTTTCAGTCTATTTTTACTCTCCCCAATTTACCCAATGGATTGATCTTGGTGATAGATATCGTAGGCGTTGTCTGGAGTTCTCTGTTTAACTGCTTCCGGCCAACTTTCAAGTCGATTCCTAGTTTTTGTGTTTTTCAGTCTATTTTTACTCTCCCAGTGTACCCTATGGATTGATCTTGGTGATAGATATTGTAGGCATCATCGGCGCTGGGTTGCTGAGAAATTGGGAAGTGATGCTACGAGTAAGGAACTTGACTTCACTAAGAAGATACTCTCCCTTGATGCTAAAAATTACCATGCATGGTCCCATAGGCAGGTATATTTGGTCTCCTGTCTCCTCTCCTCTGTTAGGCTAAATTTTTTGTGCAACTCTCCTGTTTCTTAATCATCAGAAAGTCTAATTTGCTTTCAGCACCATTTGTCCCACCTCTGTTAATTTTTTAAGGCAAAATTGGAAACTGAACATAAGTGTTCAAATGCAGTGGGTTCTTCAGGAACTAGGAGGATGGGAAGATGAACTTGCCTATTGTAAGCAGCTCCTTGAAGATGACATTTTTAACAATTCTGCTTGGAATCAGGTATGTTTCAATACTGTGCGCCTTTAGATCTTAAAAAAAAAAAATGACAGTGATAAAGTGGGGTTTTCTGACTAAAAACGATATAAGATGGGTAAACCGAGGTATTAATGCAGTGGGTGAAGTTTCTATACTCTCATTTTCAATCTCTTGTAATAAAAATTGAAAGATTTGTTAGGTGATTATATCCATTTTATCAATGGATGAAACACAAGCAGTAAAAAAGGTGTCAATGGATGGAAAGTTAGCAATCATCTGATTAGATCCAATTTTGATGTTACTCGACATTGTTATGCCTTGTTTGATTTAAAGATTCATGAATTATATGAACATTTTACATTCAGCTATACAACTTCGTCAAATGAGTATCACAAATATTATGAATAATTATGAAGTATACACAGGATTTCTTGAATTTTTGTGTCAATTCTGTTAGGCATGTTGGTTTCTTATACACAAATTAATTCCTAGTTCTAGATTCTGAATTATAATTTCAAATTCTTTCCCAAGTTCCACTATTTTCGTAACATTTCCTGAAGTTCAAATTTATCACTGCATCAAATGGCTTCTCTTTCTAATCAGTCATGAAATTTTGCCCAGATGCTGTAGACATGCATGATGTGTCCTATGTCATTCTACAAATAAAACCTTTCTTTGTGATGTTGAAATAATTATCTGTTGCAGAGATATTTTGTTATAACAAAATCTCCCTTCCTGGGAGGCCTGGAAGCCATGAGAGAGTCTGAAGTGAATTACACTGTTGGAGCCATTATAGCCAAACCTGAAAATGAAAGCCCATGGAGATACCTCCGAGGCCTTTATAAAGATGACGCCCAATCTTGGGTAAATGATCCTCAAGTCTCGTCTGTGTGTTTGACGGTTTTGAGTGCCAAACGAAACACAGTGTTTGCCCTGAGCACACTGTTGGATCTTCTGTGTCATGGTTTCCAACCAAGCCAAGACTTCATCAATGCCGTGGACGCACTGAAGACCCCAGACTTGGATCAGTCTGATTCCAACTTGGCAACAGCGGTCTGTTCAGTCTTGGGACACATGGATCCAATGAGGGTAAACTATTGGGCATGGCGCAAGAACAAGCTCCCTGCTCAAACAGCTTAGGATCAGGGCAGGCAAAGGATGTGCTGTGATTGTGATTTTCCCCTATCCCTTGATGTGCTGTTTTGGCCATCTAAGTTCTCGTGGTCTGTATGTTGTATGAGTTTACAAACCCAACTCCATGCTGAGCAACTCCATGCTGAGCAATAATTGCCATCTATCTGGAACATCAACAGCTTATGTTTACTCTTGTTTCAACTACTGACACATTTTTACCAGGGCATGTTTTTGTCATCATAATGAATGTTAATTTTGATCTTTCGATTACTAATTACAATGTTGGTTGACAAAACAAATTCTCCAAATCTGCATTGTTTCTATTCCCTCCCATCAAAACAGAAATGGCTTTTTCGCCTAAACAATGAAGGATGGAGAGCACAAAAATGGGACCTTTCATTACACATTGTAAGAAACCAACATATCAAAGCTTCTCGTCTGTACCAGGCTTCTTCATCTTGGATGATGGGCTCTGTGCCTCCTTGAATGCAGATGGGCAGAGATCGCTTACACCACACACTCCACAGCGAGGTCTGAGAGGAGTGCATATTGTCTGTCCAAATCCCACCTATATTGTTCAAATTTCAACACACGAAATGCAGTGTTAGATGTTAGATTGGCACAAACATTCTGATTCACATTACCATAAAATTTCACTTAAAAAGGGAGGGCATTGCAGTAGACCTCTTGCAGATGCCAAAATGGAAATTGCATAAAAAGATGTTTTCTAGGCCACTTCTAGAACTTTTACCACCGGGGTATTTGCTATGCAGAAGATACCCCAATTTAGTCCAAACGATGGCAAGTCTTGATCCCTCCTGTCCAATTACCATTGCATGTTAACATCCTACTTGATAACCATCCATGTTTTATGTGCATATAAGACCTTTTTTTTAGGATATATTAGAACTTTGCAACCTCTTACATACCATAAAACTCGAGCCAAGAGAGCTAGAGCTCAGCTCATTGGTTCACAATTATCCCAATTCCCTTCCTTTCACAGTGCACAACTACTTGTTCACTTATATACAGTACTGGATTTGCCAATGCATTCATCCATATTCTGTGTACTACAGTGTTTATCACTTAGATTAACCCACCACAACACATTTTCCAGAGGAACTGTTCAAAGAAATGTGGTTGAAAGAAGAGGGTTGCGTCTCTCAGACGACAAATTTTGCAGAGGGGCTACGAGGTAGCATCAGGGGTAATGAGTGCTACAGTAGGGAGCTTCTTCCTCGGGCACGCTATCGGTGCTCAAGTAAAAGCATGGCGGCCAAAAGGGAGAAAGGAAGGGAAGGGAGCAGATTGGGCTTAATAGAAGATAATTTTCTTGGGCCCATAGTGCCTGAGATTTCAATTAAAGCCCATCCAGCAAGGGCCCAAAGAGGGAGAAGGAGTCGTGGGCTGCAAGCTGGCCCAGATGCCCCTCAAGCCCATGACGCAGCGGCATCATCTTCTTCTCTCCAGCGCGTGGGCTCCTCTGCAAAAGCGACCACGCAGCTATGTTCAGTCGATGAGAGGGCCGACGTCGAGGTAATACTTGGAGAGGATGGTCGGGCCGATGAGTTACAGGCCCAGACTTTATCCAACCCTAGCCCGCTTTCAGAAACAGAAGACGATTGTTACGGGCGTCGGACTGTGGGCTATAAGTCAATAGGCCGGTCGGGGTTGGGCCAATTTCTAGGAGGTTCGAGGTCCTCTGGCATAAAAGGTAGGCCTCGAGAGGAAGAAAGCGCAGCGAGGAAGGGGAAAGCTCCACTGGTTCAGATGGAAGTCTTCACGCAAGGGGAAAAGACGACGGATTCAAGGAAGATGTGGTCCAAAACCTTCCTTCCAAGCGCGGCTCGCCGTCTTGGACAACGGAGTAGCAGCGAGCCTCTTCCCCTACGGAACGCAGCGCCTCGTCGCGAAGCTCGCAATCTGGGAGTGGACGGCGGGTTGGGATCTCAAGTCAGAGACAGTCCCATCTTCCGTTGTCTTCTGCCTAGGAAATGCAACAGCTGGTCAAAGGAAGAGAGCTCGACGTCAAGTGGAGAGATGGACCCGCGAAAATCCCAAATCGAAGACGACAAAGAAGGATTTACGGGCCGAGCGGGGTACGATCCTTGTGGTTCTTCAGTCACGGTATCACCTTCTATTCCAAGAACCAGAGGTAAGGGAATCATTTTGGGAGAAAATTGTGAAATTCCGGGAGTGGAAAACTTGGAGGAAAGTCTGCCTTTTTCTTCTCAGCCACCCGAGCCTTATTCTTCTTCTTTCTGTAATCTGGAAAAGACTCTACCGGGTCCCTCTGGTCCTCATCTCCCAAATTCAGAATTTTTTTCCCAGTCTCCTTCGGTAAATCAAGGTAAAATTAAAATTTTTCCTGAAATAGGTGATGTTGGCCCTTTAAATTTTGATGGCATCCCTGTCCATGTTGAGGAGGAGAATCAGAGAGCTGTTTTTGACCAGATGTCCGAGAGATCTACCCCTGGGAAGTCTTCTAACCTGATGTCAGGCAGTCCGGGGGTTAATGTGGCATCCCCACCGGAAGACTTTCTTATCGATGGCCTGTCCCCTAGGAAAATGGCTAAAGTGCGAGAGGTTCTATGCTCTCTGGACATTAAGGTGTACTCTAGGAGGAAGAATAGAGGCCCATAGGCGTTTGAATCCAGGTGGATTTGGTTTGGAGGGTTAGGGCCTGAGTGTTTTTCCATGAAAATCATCAGTTGGAATGTTAGGGGTTTGGGTTCGAGTATTAAGCGTAGGGTGATTAAAGATTTCCTTAGGTCAGAGAATCCGGATGTTGTGATGATTCAGGAAACAAAAAAGGAGAAGTGTGACAGAAGGCTAGTGGGCAGTGTCTGGACGGTCAGAAATAAGGATTGGGTTATTCTCCCAGCGTGTGGGGCATCAGGAGGGATTTTGTTCATTTGGGACTCAAAAAAGTTGTGCAAGGAGGAAGTGGTATTAGGCTCTTTCTCAATATCGGTCAAGTTTGCCTTGGAGGGCTGTGGATCTCTTTGGATTTCTGCAGTTTATGGTCCAAATAGTCCCTCACTTAGGAAGGATTTTTGGGTGGAACTTCATGACATTTATGGTCTAACTTTTCCGTTGTGGTGTGTGGGCGGTGATTTTAATGTCATAAGGAGAAGTACAGAAAAATTGGGGGGCTCTAGACTAACTTCAAGCATGAGGGACTTTGATAGTTTTATTAGAGAATGTGAAATGCTTGATCCACCTCTTCGGAACGCATCATTCACTTGGTCAAATATGCAAGAGTCTCCCGTGTGTAAGAGATTAGACCGTTTTCTTTACTCAAACGAGTGGGGGCAGCTCTTTCCCCAAGGCATTCAAGAAACCCTTATCAGAAGGACCTCGGATCATTGGCCAATTGCTTTGGATACCAACCCGTTCATGTGGGGCCCAACACCTTTTAGATTTGAGAACATGTGGTTGCAACATCCTAGTTTCAAGGAGAATTTTAGAATCTGGTGGAGGGGTTTTCAAGGAAACGGATGGGAAGGCCACAAGTTCATGAGGAGATTACAATTTGTTAAAGCCAAATTGAAGGAATGGAATAAGAATTCTTTTGGAGAGCTTAATGAAAAGAAAAAAAGTATCCTCAAGGATTTAGCTAACTTTGACGCCATTGAGCAGGATGGGGGTCTCACCTCTGAATTGTTAGATCAAAGAGCCTTAAGAAAAGGGGAGCTAGAGGAATTAATTTTGAGGGAGGAAATCCATTGGAGACAAAAAGCTAGGGTGAAATGGGTTAAGGAAGGGGATTGCAACTCTAAGTTTTTTCATAAAGTGGCTAATGGCAGGCGAAATAGGAAATATATCAAGACTTTGGAAAATGAGAGGGGCTTAGTGTTGAATAATGCCGAGAGAATCACAGAGGAGATCTTACTTTACTTTGAAAATCTCTATGCGAGTCCTATAGGAGAGTCTTGGAGTATTGAAGGATTAGATTGGTCCCCTATTTCGGAAGAGAGCGCGATAAGTTTGGATGCCCCTTTCACTGAAGAAGAGATTTCTAAAGCCGTTTTTCAGATGGATAGGGACAAGGCTCCGGGGCCTGATGGATTTACTATTGCAGTATTCCAAGACTGTTGGGATGTGATTAAGGAGGATTTAGTGAGAGTGTTTGCAGAATTTCATAGGAGCGGAGTTATCAATCAAAGCACTAATGCCTCTTTCATTGTTCTTTTGCCCAAAAAGAGTACGACAAAGAAAATCTCAGATTTTAGACCCATTAGTTTGATCACTAGTCTCTATAAGATAATAGCCAAAGTGCTCTCAGGGCGTCTTAGAGGGGTTTTACATGAAACCATCCATTCTACTCAAGGCGCTTTTGTTCAAGGGAGACAAATAATGGATGCGGTTCTCATAGCAAATGAGATAGTAGATGAGAGAAGACGATCAGGGGAGGAAGGTGTCGTCTTTAAAATTGACTTTGAAAAGGCTTATGATCACGTAAGGTGGGATTTTTTAGATCAAGTGTTGGAGAAGAAGGGGTTCAGTCCTAAATGGAGAAAATGGATGAGTGGATGTTTGTCATCGGTATCTTATGCAGTATTGGTGAATGGTAGCGCTAAAGGTTGGGTTAAGGCATCGAGAGGATTAAGACAAGGCGACCCTTTATCCCCCTTTTTGTTTACTTTAGTAGCAGATGCATTGAGTAGGATGCTTTTGAGAGCAGAGGAGAGAAATATGTTGGAGGGTTTCAGGGTGGGTAGAAACAGAACTAGGGTTTCTCATTTGCAATTTGCCGATGACACCATCTTTTTTTCTAACACTAGGGAGGAAGACTTGCAGACTCTCAAGAGTCTTTTGTTAGCTTTTGGGCATATTTCTGGGCTTAAGGTCAATCTAGACAAGAGTAATATTTATGGTATCAATTTGGATCAAGCTCATATTTCAAGATTGGCTGAGACACTTGAATGCAAGGCTTCAGGCTGGCCTATACTCTATCTGGGTCTTCCTTTGGGAGGGAACCCCAGGGCAGGGGGATTTTGGGATCCTGTGATTGAGAGAATTTCAAGAAGATTAGATGGATGGCAAAAGGCATACCTATCATTCGGAGGGAGGATAACTCTCATCCAATCTTGCCTTACCCATATGCCCTGTTACTTTCTGTCTTTATTTAAGTTACCTGCTTCAGTCGCTGCAAAAATCGAGAGGTTGCAGAGGGATTTTTTATGGCAGGGATTGGGGAAGGCAAAAGGGATCATTTAGTCAGGTGGGATGTCGTGTGTAAACCGAAGGAAATAGGGGGTTTGGGTTTTGGGAATATTTCTATGAGGAATCTCGCTCTTTTAGGGAAATGGCTGTGGAGGTACCCTAGAGAGGGTTCAGCTCTTTGGCATCAGGTCATACTTAGCATTTATGGTTCACACTCCAATGGTTGGGATGCTAACACATTAGTCAGATGGTCACACCGCTGTCCTTGGAAGGCTATTACTCAAGTCTTTCAGGAGTTTTCCTCGTTTACTCGGTTTGTGGTAGGAAATGGGGAAAGAATTCGGTTTTGGGAAGATTTGTGGTGGGGGGACCAACCTTTGGGTTCTCAATATCCAAGTCTATTTAGAGTAGTCTTGGATAAAAACATACCTATTTCTTCAGTTCTCGGTCCTACTCGTCCTTTCTCTTGGAATTTAAATTTCCGTCGTAATCTGTCAGATTCTGAGATAGAGGACTTAGAAGGCCTCATGCGATCTCTCGATGGATTGCATTTATCTCCTTTGGTTCCAGATGCCAGATTTTGGCCCTTATCTTCTTCAGGGCTTTTTTCAGTTAAATCTTTCTTTCTAGCTTTATCCCAATTTTCTGGATCTCCTCAGGTTTTTCCTTCTAAGTTCGTTTGGAATTCTCAAGTTCCTTTCAAAGTGCAGTCCTTCATCTGGTTAGTGGCACACAAGAAGGTGAATACTAATGACATGCTACAAGTGAGAAGACCCTACAAAGCCCTTAGTCCGGATATTTGTATTCTGTGCATGAAGCATGGGGAATCAGCTGATCATATTTTTCTTCATTGCTCCTTGACGATTGGGTTGTGGCACAGGCTATTTCAGTTAGCTAAGATGGATTGGGTCCCCCGAGGAGCATCCTTGACATGATGCACATCAAATTTAATGGATTTGGTTCGTCTAAGAGGGGGATAGCCTTGTGGCAAGCGGCAAGCACCGCTCTTATTCGGATTGTGTGGTGGGAAAGAAATGCGAGGATTTTTGAGGATAAAGCAAGGAATTCAGAGTATCTTTGGGACTCTATTGTTTTCCTTGCTTCTCTTTGGGCTTATTGTTCCAAGGTTTTTAAGGGGACCCCCTTAATGTGATACATCTTGATTGGATAGCAGTGTGTACTCCTTAGGGAGAGGATTTTTAGAGTGTTTGCTTGTGTTTCAGTGTATTTTTCTTTAGTTTAGCTTTCTTTGGCAGGAGGATTCCTCATCCTTCTTTTGTACTTATTTTTATCTATCAATAATATTTGTGTCGTTTCCAATCAAAAATAGCATGCACCGGAGGAATGGGGTACTGGAAATAGTCTATCAGAAGGCACCTCTATAGGATTGGCAACAGAAGGGGGGACCAAATAAATCAACAGTGGTTAATTTAAGCTCTGGTGTATCATATTATAAGAAACTCAAATAAGCATGCATATGAAGTCGTGTAAGTATAAAATGGTATTATCTGAATGAAAAGAGTTAAAACGTACCAAAAGAGGATTAATTGGAACCCATTCTTCTTTTGGAAGCCACAGTTGCAACGACTCTCTTGTTTCCTCAGGCGATGAAGTTTTCTAGCAAAGCACAAACATATTAGCAAATACTGTAACGCCATTGCTCGAATATAAAAAGGAGATTTTGCCCATATTTTCTTCTCAAAAGAGTTTTTAAGAGGGGGGAGATGATCCATCGATTTTCATAAAAATTGTATTCATTGAGCATTCTTGGAGACAACTGTAATTTTCGTAGTATTTGAAGGGTCTTCTTACACCTGTTTAAGTTCCATTTAGAAGTCCAAAAATTTACCTCATTCCTATTTCATTTCATTTTGGTGATTTGATTTATGATTCCATACTGTGATAAGAGAGAAAACAAACACCTCCAACCCAAGAGATTCATTCACTAATAATCTACTTCTCGGGGCATAGAAGCAAGGGCACAACTTCGGAAAGTCCAGAATAACACTATTGAGTCATGAAGAACTGATACCAAGAAGTTATTATAACTTGACATGACTTAAATCAGGGGCATTTGCCCATCCCAAGGCCATCCCAAGCAACCCGAGTGTTAGGTTAGAATATAGGTCACCCTAGGGGTAGGATTAGGTGTGATTCATGTATTCAGTTCTTCAAAAAATAGCTATATTATATGGGTTCAGAGATGGGTGTTCAATATTGGGTGTCAGTCGTATGTGTGTCCAGCTTTATCCTACTCAATTGACAATTGGAAAGTTCATAGAAGAAAAGGTGAAACCTCAAAACAAGCTTGTCAAAATGGAAAAACTTGGTTAGGTACATTTGCTGTGAGCTCATCATCAGAGTACGACGAAAGTACCTGCTTTGTTCCTCGCCGTGACACCCATCCAAGCCTATTACAAATGCGGTGCACATGAGTATCAACACAAATCCCTTGGACATTGTTCCAAGCCACGTTCATGACCTACACAAACACAGACTAAAAAAGCTTAAAGCAACCGGAGTAATATACTGATGCAAAAAGAAAAAGAACAGGCAGTAGTGTAATTGAGCCCTACCAAATGAGCCATCTTTGGACCTATCCCTGGAAGTAAGAGCAACTCTTCCAATGAACTTGGTATATCTCCATCATATTTCATGAGACAGATTTTTGCAATTTTTTTAAGGTTACCAGCTTTCCTCGAGTAAAATCCAACCTAATTAAAGCAGAGATGTCACAGAAACTTCATAAATTAAGGAAACAAACCGAGATCATTGAAAGAACTTTTGCACTAAAACATCAAATTATTGGAATATTTAATGCTTGTATAAGGCCAAAACACCCTTTCAGTATGGCCCAGGCTGAAGTTATATCAGGACAACTGGACAAGCTTTTCTATAGCCTGAGTCAGATCAAGTTACTAGAGAGAGAACATACCGGGTAAATCAAGCTCTTGATGGTTGCTTCATCAGCCTTGTCAATGGCATCAGCAACAAGCAGACCATTTTGAAGGAGCCGCTGTATTGCTCCTGCACTCCTAGTAGATAACAGTATGTGAGCTATGTAAAGGATAACAAACAAATAATCTAAATATTATGTAGAGGAAATACCAAGTACTTTCTTCACATAGGCAAATGGGGAACATGCGGCTTTAGTACCCATCACCCATTGCCTATAAATCATACACAATCTCTCATATCCCAATTATCAAGTAATATGCAAGTCATTAACTTTGAAGGGCAACATGATACTGTTTCACGTTACTGGAAACAACCGAAACTGTTTAGCAATAGTCTGTCCATCCCCATTCAGAAACTGAGTGTTTTTATCTAACATGCAATGCTTTTACTTGACTTTCTCAATGTTGATTTCTTTTTTTTTTTTAAATAACCTGGGTTTTTAACAGAGTTCTTTTCAGTACACTCTGAATGAGTTATTCTTAGCAAGGAATAATTCCCAAACAATAACAATTTCTGCTACTTAGTAGAAAATAACATTTCTAATTAGGCCTTTTGGTGAGTCCAAAGAACAACACAATGCGTAGGCAACCAAACACTTCTGACAATAGTTTCTCCCAGCTAGAAACTTAAAATGTCACACTTATCATGAATTATTTCCAAATTATTTGAGAAATTCTAGCATGATTCAGAAAGAATTTCAGAAACAACTCCAAATCCATGTGTTGTATAACATGCAAATGCGAAGATTTTACTCCACTTGTTTGACATTGATTTTCATTTTTTTATTAGCATGCTGATTTTTTTCACAAAGTTCTTCCCATAAACTCTGGAAACCAAATTACTCTTAACACTAAACAATTCCAAAATGTTGAATTAACCACAAGGGATTGGATAATAGAGAATCTCATCCATCATGCACTTTGATTAAGTTAAGACTATATAAATCTGGTGATGGTTCACGATGGAATCCAGATTTCGACCAATATGCACAGCATGTCAGTGACCTGGTATTGAATTACTGATGGTACTTGTAATGTGCAGTGTTCAAAGTATGGAGTCTCTACAGGAGGAAAAATAATTGACAAATAGAAAAATCTTCTACAAAATAACTAAACAAACTGATGATAACAGAACTTGCCATGAGTAACATTATCCTTGGTTTGGCTTGATAGAAGTGAAGACACCAAGACAGCAAATCTTCTTTCCTGATAATAAGATTAATATAAAAGATAATTCATGAGAACCATGCTTCACCTAAAAAATAAAATCCTGTAAAATTAGATAGGATTCATGGTTTATCATGAGCGTGAATGGTTTGCCAAAAAAAAAAGGACCCTAATTAAAGAATGCTACTAATGTATCTCCTCCCACCACCATCAGATTGAAGAAGATTTACCCTTGGGGGAAGAGAGCTGCCAGCTTTCTCACAACCCATTGAATCTACTGGTGCATCTTCAGAAGACCTCATTTTACGAATCCCTTCAAGGATCTTTTCCCAATTGGCAGGTGGTTCAGCTGTATCAAAGAGAATAAATGGCTAAGACTTCCTCTATGTCTTGGACTACGAACTTTTTCTTTTGTTCCAACTTTTCCCTATTTTCTTTCTCCCATACTTTCCCTTAAATTTTCCAAATTCCAAATGAAACCTTAATGTTTTCAACCAAAGAGCATGAAGCAAAGAAACATAACTTTTATAAAAATTAAAAAAAAATGACAATAAAAAAAGTCCAAACAAATAAGAAAAGCCCCACAAGGTAGCAAAAAACCTATATCAGGCAACAGAGTACCCAAACAGTTCATGAACTAGATGGGAATGTTAACAGCAAAAATTTTATAATGACATTAGAGTTTGTCGCGAAAGTTCCTTCTCAACTTTTAAAGCATCAATTTCCAATGCCCCATTTGTTGATGGTTATTGGTTGATGAGACCTAACTCCCCCTCTTTCGTAATTATAAACTGCTATTTTCAGGAATCATAGCATTTCTCCGTATACCTGCTGGCCTAATGGAAGAAGTAATTTCAGTTCCTCCTGGAGGCACGTCAGAGGTGGGTTTTGACTTCCCTGCAGAGCCACTCACACAAGGAAAAAAAAGTCAGAACAAAAGTTATAAAAACTAGTTCTCTTCTTTTAAAAGAAACAAAAAATATAAGGAGCTACTTAACTGTAATTTACAATACAAATGAAGAAAAATACTTGGTTGTGTAAAATTTGTATGTGTCTGCAAGTATTTGCAACCGTGTGTGTGTGTATGTGTGCACATGAAAACATGGTGCTGTGAAAGGAAGGACTCACTTAAATGGGTAGATCTTTTGCCCTTTCTGTAAGTGAACTCTTCAATGTCAGGTAGTTCACAGATCTGCATTGAGTAAACTGATCAAGATGTAAATGACTTCTTTTTTTATTTATAGAACAATATGTGGTGTAACCAAGATTTGAAACTTCAACTCCAATTCAAATTGGTTGAAAGGTTTAAAAATCATGTAAAGAACGTATTCTTATTAACCACTAGCAAAGCAGCTACTGAAGAAGTCTCTGGTACTGGGGTTGCAGCCCCTCTTTCTTGCATGCCTTTTAATTTAAAAAGATAAAGCATTTGATGAAATTCATATAAATCACTAAAAGTTTGTCACATCTATTTAATCAATTTCCAAACGGTCAAGATGGATCTCTCAAACAGAGCATTAATTCTTATACTTGAAATGACATATCTCAGCCTTATAGCAACAATCTGGAAACAACTAGATGAATTCTTTAATCCTGACCCCATACTATCTAGAGACATTCTTTGAAACCATGGAACATCTGGTATTTTCTCACGACAATAACACGTGTTTTCAAGGTGGCCTTCTCATTCTCGAAACGCCTTCAACTTGAACCATAACACTTGTAAGCAATGGCAAGCACTTCAAAAAGTGATTCCCTTCCATTTTGCACCCTCTGCCTGCAATGGCATTCCCCCATCATGCCTAGAGTTTAACCGTAAGTTTCTTATTTCAAACACATGTCATATGGTTGGAAATACAATGGACAAACTCGCATTTTACAGAAATTATGGTAGTAAATAACAAAATGTCATAAGTTTTTATATATAGAGACACACAAAGGGAGTCGAACCAAAGCACACTAAAATGAATACAGAAAAAAAAAAAAAACTGTTCTTTGGAATCAACTGAAAGGGAAAGGAAAAAAAGACCAAATCCTAACAAAAATTTCACATTTAGACTTTTCCCATTACCAAACAACACAAGGAAAACAAACCCCAGTTCCTCTCACTCCAATTTCTGTTTCCAAACATGGTACAAGAAAACCCCAGAAACACATGATAATAAAAAATCAAAGAAAAAAAAAAGGGTCTTCTGCGATGAAACAAAAATAATAACAATAAATGAAAGTAAAAATCCTCACTTTCTGCTGTTGAGGTTCAGCTTTAATCTCATTTTCTGGGGTTTCAACAGCCATTTTCACTCTCTTTTTCCTAACAAAAACACGAACCTCGGACCCAGAAACGCCATTGGAGGATTCTTCATGGGCTGAAAACAAAAGTAAGGGAAGAACCAAAGTGGGTCAAGAGATTCAAATGGGATACCAAAAGATAGATAATTTAAGCAAATGGGTCGAAATTTTAAACTCGAAAAAAGGTTGAAATTTTTGCCTCACCTGAAGTTTTGGATTGAAGGGCTGGAAGAGGGGGTTTGGAAGAAGAGGTTGCTCTGGACATGGGCCTGGTAATGCGGGCAGAAGCCAATGCAAGGGTGCAACTTTTGAGGAGAATGTGAGACATCTGGGATTTGGAAGGACTCAGGAGAGTGGATTGTTCATACAATTAATTATTCTATTTTTTTATTCTGATTTTTCATTTAGATTTTTTTTATCAATTAATTTTTATAATTATGATATTACTAGCTCACATAATTAATCATTTAATTTAATTATTAATATTTATTTTTTATTATTTCATGATTGATTTAATTTACATTAAATTTTGTCATCTAAAATCGCATAAGAATAGCCTAATTGGCGGGCTTTTTTAACTTTTGCGGCAATTTTAAAAAATTATAATTAAAAAATGGTAGTTTTGAAAATATTGACAGATTTACGGCAGTTTTGGCCACGTGGAAGGTGTCTTTTGAAGAGACACCTTCCACAATTTTCAAAATCATGAAAGAATTGAATTTAAGCTAAAGGTGTCTCTTCAAGAGACATCTTCTACAATTCCAGAAATTTTGATTTATATTAAAGGTGTCTCTTGAAAAAACACTTTCGACGTGGCAAAAAATCCAATATGCATTAAAGGTGTCTCTTGAAGAGACACTTTCCACGTGACAAAAAATCCAATATTCATTAAAGGTGTCTCTTGAAGAGACACTTTCCACAATTTGAAAATTTTGAATGTCTTATAAATTTGATTTTAAAGCTAAAGATGTCTCTTGAAGAGACACCTTCTACAATTCCTAAAAATTTTAATTTATACCAAAGGTGTCTCTTGAAGAGACACTTTCTAGAATTCCAAAAAATTAGATTTATACTAAATATGTCTCTTGGAAAGACACTTTACACAATTCCACAAAATCCAATATGTATTTTATTTGTGGAAATGATTTTAAAGCTAAAGATGTCTCTCTTTAATGTATGAAAATTGTGGAAAGTGTCTCTTCAAGAGACACTTTCAGTATAAACCCAATTTTTTTAAAATAATAGAAGGTGTCTCTTGAAGAGACACCTTCAATATAATTCCATTTTTTGGGAATTGTGAAATGTGTCTCTTGATACCTTCCGCAATTTAAAAAATATTGAGTTTATACTGAAAGTGCTTGTTCAAAAGACACTTTCCACAATTTTCATTCAAACAGTGGAAAATTTTGAATTTATACTGAAGGTGTCTCTTGAAGAGACACCTTCCATAATCACAAAAAACTGAAATTATACTCGGACACCTTTCATCATTTTTAAAAAATTGGGTTTATACTGAAAGTGTCTCTTCAAGAGACACTTTCAACAATTTTTCAGTGAAAATTTCGAATTTTGAAAAGGGACATTCTACAATTCCCAAAAAAATAAAATTATACTAAAGGTGTCTCTTCAAGAGACACTTTCCACAATTTTCATTATTTGTTAAAAAATTTCGCTTTATACTGAAAGTGTCTCTTGAAGAGACACTTTCCACAATTTCCATACATAGTAGAAAATTTCGAATTTATACTGAAGGTGTCTCTTGAAGAGACACCTTCCACAAAAGAAAAAAAAAATTCTATCTCTTAATTAGTATTACCTACTGTACAACCAAATGTGCAAAGTTTATCACCTGTATACATTATAATCAGTATTTTCACATTCAATCCAAAACCAATGAAAACAAGTAAACCAATAGAGAATAACAACACCTTTCCAAAATAGTAACAATACTATTTTGTGTAAAATAAGTCCAAAATAGATAGAATACTATAGAACTTACGTTAATAAAAAGTTAGTTAATCCAAAATATAACAAGTAAAAACATACATCTTGAGTATCTGTCCAAAATAATCATATGCAAAATACTAATAGTATCCAAAATATAAGTCATATGTAGTAACATCCTCAATGTGTACCGCACGAAGGAGCCTTCCTCTTCCGTAATGGACGTCTATGATGTGCATGCTCCACTAGTGGCTCTATGGGGCTAACATGTAACCCTCCATGAGCTCCACGACCACGTCTCCTACCACGTCCTCGACCATGTCCTCGACCACGATTAGTCTCTTGTCCTTGTTGATCATCATTTGCTATATGAACTAACTCCTCATGAACCAAAGAAGCCTCTATCGATGGTGGTGATGATGCAACAAGTGGTACTACAGGTGGAGTGGATGGCACGTCCATAGGTGTAATAGGAGTCTCCTGAACAGGTGGCAGGCTAATGTCAGTCGATGGTGCATCTCTAAGAACAGATGTATGGCTAGTCCCTCTCGTATGAGCCCCTCGCCCTCTAGTCCGTACACCTCCTGATCGAGTAATGGGTGATATCGACTGCTGATGAGGTGGTGGACTACTCCTCGTATGAGGCCCTCCTCCCCTAGTCCGTACACCTCCTGATCGAGTGATGGATGATATCGACTGCTGATGAGGTGGTGGACTACTCCTCGTATGAGGCCCTCCCCTCTAGTCCGTACACCTCCTGATCGAGTAATGGATGATGTCGGCTGCTGATGAGGTGGACTAATGTCAGTCGATGGTCCCACTCGGGGAACAACTGGTGTATGCCTAATCTCTCTCGTACGAGGCCCTCGTCGTGTAGGTCGTACATCTCCTGATGGAGGCTGGAGCTGTGTAGTAGCATCAACACTAAATGGAGCATCTAAGCGATCCATCTCATGTATGGCCTCTAATACAGTAGTACATAGCCTGCGAATGCGAAAATCATCTGGAGGTGCAATATCATATATCTGGTGTATGCTGGTAGTCTGTAAATCAAATAAGAGTTAAATTAAATTCTTATAAAAATAAAATAAACTTTAATAAAAAGATAAAACATAAAAATTACCAATAGCTCGTGGAAGGACCCAGTCCGAGTAAGAAACCGAATAGTAATGGAGCGATACCACACCATGTATGGATCATGATACCCTAATGAACCTATAGCCATCTCGCCTCTAGCAATATGCTCACGCCTAGAGCTCCAACGTCGAATGTAGTCTCCATGTCGAGTAGTCCAATCAACATCATGTCTACCTCTCAAATCACACTTGTGTAAGATTGACTCATTATCACATGGTTGAGGAATCCCTTGACGAAAACCAAACTGCCGCAATACTCGATCAGGTCTATGCCATTCAATTATGTGGAAACATATCAAAGGTGAGATAGTGCACCATATATCTTTCCCAGCAGTACAATAATCAGGAAGACCAACATTCATGTCATCAACATAAGGCTGCCATATAATCTGTACCCAAGAAACGTTAGATATAATCAGTGGTATAAAATTTGTTTAGAGAAACAAGTATAAGAAATGAATCACACTTTTATCACCTGATCTGCTGTAAGTCGATCAAGATGGTGCCTATACTGAGCTAAGACGTGCATGCTAATGGAAGTAGTCCGAAACTCATCTCTCCACCTATAAAATTAAAATAACAAAGCATAGTTAAATAAATAAAAAATGTTAGAATTTAAGTTTATGCATGTATCCTCATAATAGTAAAATTTGTCGTAATTTTATAATATATACCGAATGGCCAATGGAGGTGGAGGCAGCTGGTCATCATGTGGAGCTACACGTAAACGATGAGGTGCAATAAATGGGAACCTCTCCCATACCCATAACTGGAGCAAAATCAGTGGGCCAGATATATCATGTGTATCAATATGAGAGGCTCGACACAACTGTCGATAAAGCCAGGCTAAACATGCACTACCCCAACTATACCTACCAGCAACCTCAAAATCCTCTAGAAGGGGTAAAAACATAAGATGCACCTTATCGCTAGACTTTCCTGAAAATAGAAAACCTCCAATGAGCTGTAAGATATAAGCCCTAGTATAACGCTGAATAGACTCCTCATCAGCATCTGGTGCCAAAGTAGGGAAGCTCTGACTCAACCATGTAAGATGAAGGCGCTGGCCATCTATGTCTGTATCTCCAGGAGTGAGTCCTAATAGAGAATAACATACACTCCTCCAATCTAAACATGTGCTACCAGTAACTGCATCTCCATCTACTGGTAGTCCAATCAACATGGCAATATCCTGTAGTGTAATCGTGCACTCCCCCTGAGGTAAGTGGAAGGTATGAGTCTCAGGTCGCCATCTCTCAACAAATGCAGTAATAAGATGCCAATCCAAGGAAATGAATCCTAAGCGTGCAACACCATAGAAGCCTGCCCGCTGCAACAACGGAATAATACGCTCATCGAGACACTGGTGCGATGGAAGATCGCCTCACGCCGTCTACAATGAAGCTCCTTAGTGTCTACACCTGTCCATGCTACAGATGACCTGTGTCTGGCCTGTCCATGTAGAATTGTCGGATCCAAAGGTCCCGGCTCCATCGTGCGGTGATACCTACATATACCAAATAACCATTAATTCTTGTTATCATTAGTATGATTACAAATTTACAGACATTACATAAAAATATCATATTATCAAAATGGATAATCTTTCATACTTTAATTGTCATGAGGAAGGGGGTTGGAGGATTGCCCTCCATCTTTTGTGGGACAATTGCGACGATTATGGCCCGCTATTTTACATAAACCACATCGAATCCTAACGCTTGGTTCCTTCAAATCCATTTCATTCCTTATCCTTGATGATCTAGGACGCCCCTTATCCCTCATTGAAGTTGGGTCAGGGTGGAGAATAGGAAAATCAGGATACGGCCAATAAGATTCATGAGGAATGGGATGAAATTCAGGAGCGTAACAACTGGCATAGGCATCCAGCCTATAGTATTTTTCAACTAATTGCCAACTATCAATCCTCATATGAGCAGAAACAGCTAGCACATGTGAGCATGGAATGCCAAATGATTGCCACTTATTACAACTACATGTACCTTCATTAAGCTTAACCACTTGTTTGTTACGTCCTTTATCCATATGAAACCCATGGAGAGCTGTAATTACTTCAAATGTTTCATGAATTCGATGGAAAATGGTGACAGTGTGTCCACTAGCTTTGGCCTCGGCTCTTCTAAATTTTTCAATTGCATATGCAGTGTACACATCTCCAACTGCCATTCTAGCACGTATCTCTGCTCTACGAGTCTCAAAGTATGACACACATCGATAAAAAGTTAATTGAACAAGTGCAGTGATAGGTAACATTCGCGCTCCCTTAAGCACCCCATTAATGCACTCAGCAATATTTGTGGTCATCCACCCATACCGATATCCTAGATCATATGCTTGAGTCCACTTTGAGTGTCTAACTTTGAAAACCAAGCCACACTTTTTTCATCCAATCGTTTTAACTCCTCCATGTATCTCTCATACTTCCGCGGTTGATGTTGACATCCAGCTCTATACGCCAACTCTTTTAAGACCTTATTCTTAAATTTGTCATTAAAATTGCTCACTACGTGCCTAAGACAGTATCGATGTTGCGCATGAGGGGGGCTCCATCCAACTAATGGATTTCTAACAGCAGCATTTATTCCTGCATGGCGATCTGAAATTAAGCATATTCCTTCTCTTTGAGTGACGTGATGCCTCAATGCAATAAGAAACCAAGACCAACTATCCTGTGATTCTTCCTCAACAATTGCAAACGCAAGGGGGAATACATGACCATTTCCATCAATTGAAGTAGCAATTAAAAGCTTCCCATGTATTTTCCATATAGGAATGTACCATCAATTTGTATAATTGGTCTGCAATGCTTGAACCCTTCAACACTTGCCCCAAATGCCCAAAAAACACGCATAAACCGCACGTTCCCAGAAATCCCTCCTAAAGGTATTGTCTTCCAAACAACCTTTGTTCCAGGATTAGTTAGCTGAAGGATGTTCATCCACTTCGGCAATGCTTGATAAGATTCATCCCAATCACCAAAAACTCTAAGCATTGCTTTTCTCTTAGCTTCCCAAATTCTCCTATAATGGACATCATATCCAAATTTATCCTTCACTATTTGGTGTAATGTAGCAATAGAGGTAGTGTGATCCCTCTGAACTACATTTTGGATCTCTCTTGCAATCAATGTAGAGTCCAATTGAGAGTGGTCTTGTGATAATTTAGGGTAAACACAAGTATGAGGACCTGCGTACTTGGTTATCTCAAACATTCCATGGCTTTTACGACGACATGCACGAAGCCTCCAATTACATCCTTCCTGCCACTTCTTACATCTCACTGCCCACAATTGTGGTTCTGATTCACAAACCACCAAATGTTGATTCCGACATATTGCATAACGTTTTACAGCATATTGCAAGTCTTCTTTACTCTCAAATCTCAATCCTTTAAACAACTCATTGGATTCATTCCACAATCCGGTACGTGGTGTGAAAGGCTCAGCAGTCATGCTATTTATTGCATCCCAATTCAATTGTTTGAACATTGGGGAAGGCATAATATGCTCACCATCATCTGAAGAAACCTTATTTGTTGGAGGTTCATCATCATAATGCATCTCATTAATTTCGTCCTCATCATAAAATTCCACATCATCATTTTCATTTGTAAATGGGATGTCAACATAATTGTTTGTCGCTCCCATGACTGACTGAGTTACTACTGCCAAATTCCCCCCATTTCGTCATTGTGTGCTAAATTCTCATCCATTTCATCAATCTGCACTGCCGAATTCCCCTTTGCAGGTATTTCCACATCATGACCCATAATTTCTTGATCAAATGATGGACTTAACTCAGATGAATGATCCCTTGGACGTGTCTGCAAATACATTTCAATAGTATTCGACGGTGGGATTTGTGCTACAACATGAAACATTAACCTTACATCATCATCATCTTTAATTGGTAATTGTATATAGTTAATGTTCCCATTTCCAATCGACATAAGAATTGGATACCGAAATATCATGGATAACATGGTATCAGCGCGATCAATCGACATAACATGACACAACTTATCCTCCAACTCATCATATTTGATCAAATTGTTCACTAAAACACCTTTTTTAGGAGGACAATTGTAACACACCCCATTTGGGCCATCAATTATTTCACCATCCTTGTAACACACAATTGTAAGCAAACTATCCATTCATGTACCTAAAAAGAATCAAATAAAATATATGTAAGTCTGAATCAAATTAAATTTATTTTAATGTATCATATTCAAGTTAATGTATTCATTTTATACAAAATAAATTATTTAATTTTAACAAATAAAAAGATAGTATATCCATGCTAAAAAAAAAGATAGTATTTCAACATGCATCCCTACCTCCACTAAGGCAAACTTGCCCTATGATATATGATATGCACTAAAGAAATATATATCAAAAGTTAGGATATAAATACAATATTAAAAAAAAAAAACTTGAAATAACAAATTAATTATAACTATTTTATAATTGAAATTAAAATTTTCATTTAATTGATTAGTAAAATTATATCATAATTTTATCCATAGTGTTTTTAATATTATTAATATATTAAAATTTATCCATTTATCATCATTTATTTTATAATATATCATAATTTTAATATTAAATAGATTTTAAAATTAATCAATGTACACTTATCAAATTTATATTTTATATTATAAGTGGCTCAAAATTGAGCTTTTTTTTTGTTGTTGAGGGGATTTGAACCCCTGACAAAAGGTTCAACATGCATCCTCATCTCCACTAGGACAAAGTTGCCCTATGATATATGATATGTACTAAAGAAATATATATCAAAAGTTAGGATATAAGTACAATATTAAAAAAACACCTTAAATAACAAATTAATTATAACTATTTTATAATTAAAATTAAAATTTTCATTTAATTATTAGTAAAAATATATCATAAATTTAATATTAAATAGATTTTAAAATTAATCAATGTACACTTATCAAATTTATATTTTTTATTATAAATAATATCAAATTTATATTTTATATTAGTGGTTAACACTCAAAATTGAGCTTTTTTGGTGTTGTTGAGGGGATTTGAACCCCTAACAAAAGGTTAGGCATGCATCCCAACTCCACTAGGGCAAACTCGTCCTATGATATATGATATGCACTAAAGAAATATATATTTAAAGTTAGAATATAAACACAATATTAAAAAAGCACTTTAAATAACAAATTAATTATAACTATTTTATAATTAAAATTTTCATTTAATTGATTAGTAAAAATATATCATAATTTTAATATTAAATAGATTTTAAATCAAAATTGAGTTTTTTTTGCTATTGTTGAGAGGATTTGAACCCCCAACAAAAGGTTCAACATGCATCCCTAGCTCCACTAAGGCAAACTTACCCTATGATATATGATATGCACTAAAGAAATATATATCAAAAGTTATGATATAAATACAATATTAAAAAAAACACTTTAAATAACAAATTAGTTATAACTATTTATAATTGAAATTAAATTTTCGTTTAATTGATTAGTAAAAATATATCATAATTTTATTCATATATAAAAATTATACATTTATCATCATTATTTTATAATATATTGAGTACATTTATACTTTTTATATATTTTATATCGGTGGTTAACGTTCAAAATTTGAACCCCCAACAAAAGGTTCAACATGCATTCCCATCTCCACTAGGACAAAGTTGCCCTATGATATATGATATGTACTAAAAAAATATATATCAAAAGTTAGGATATAAGTAGAATATTAAAAAACACCTTAAATAACAAATTAATTATAATTATTTTATAATTAAAATTACAATTTTCATTTAATTGATTAGTAAAAATATATCATAATTTTAATATTAAATAGATTTTAAAATTAATCAATGTACACTTATCAAATTAAAATTTTCATTTAATTGATTAGTAAAAATATATTTTTAATTTTAACAAATAAAAGAGAGTATATCCATGAAGAAATTTCTCCTCACCTCTCTTTCACAAGAAGAGAAACAAAGCAAAAATAAGGGAATACAGAGCTATAACAACGAGCTACTTTTACTCCAATTCCACAACAAAATTGTGATGTTTCTTTTGAAGATTGTTTGATGCACCTAACTCAAGTTACAATTACTGAATTATTCACCTCTCCAAGCAGGAGAGAAAATGAGCAAGTTTTGGTTTACAAGGATCTTCTTGGATGTTAAAGGATGACATGAAGAAAAAAAAAAATACCAAACACTAATTGAGAATGATACTAATTGAGAATGATTCATTCCTCAAGATGTTTTCAACGCCTTTATTTCCCCTCATACTTTTCAAGATCCAAACAAACCTCTAATGTGCTCCCTGAATCCTCCCACAAATTGTGCAACTAGGACTTGCGAAGAAAGAGTATAAACCAAACAACCATAACAACCAATGTAACAAGAACAGAATTGCACAACCAAAACATACACCAAAAGATGATGCCGAAAAAGGATTCTTAGACAAGGTGAAGTGGGTAGATAGAAGAATTGCTTTGTTTCTCTTCTTGCAAAACCCCCAACGAAAAAAAAAATGTTTTTGTTTTTTTGCTCTCTGTGCTTTCTGGAGCTGTTCTAGGGGTCTCTTTGCTTTTGTGCCATTGAATTTAAATTTCACAAACCCTAAATCCACGATTTTTGAGCCAGGCTGAAAAACGCAACCTTTCCCTGCAAATCATTATCAGATTACCAAATAGTTTTTTTATATATAAAAAAAAAATTGGATCAAATATTGTGTCCGAGCTGGCGGAAAAAAAAATGGAAACAAAATTCTCAATTTTCCTACACTTTCTCGGCAACCAAACAAAATCACAACAAGTTGAACCACAAAAAAATGAAAACTTTCTCCATAATTTTTAGTCTACTCGGTTTCATTGTAAAAAAAAAAATGAAAACTTTATTTTTTTTCAACTTTCCCATACTTTCTTGGCAACCAAACAGAATCACAACAAGCCGAACCACAAAAAAAAAAAAAAAAAATGAAAACTTTCTCCATAATTTTTAGTCTACTCTGTTTCATTGTAAAAAAAAAAACGAAAACTTTATTTTTTTTCAACTTCCCACACTTTCTCGGTGACCAAACACAACCACACCACCAAATATAACCATAAAACTTACAAAAAAAACCGAGGGCAATGGTCTCTCAGATCTCCACTTCAGTTCCTTCCTATTGGCGTTGAGGTAAGAATCTCTCCTCCCTAATCGGCGGTAAGGATCTCCCCTCCCTAATCGGCGTGCGGGAAATGAGTTTGGGGCAGAGGACAAAATGATTTTTGAAGTAGAGAAGAAAAGAAGAAAACGGGCTGAGGAAATGGGTTATCCGACGTGTTATCCTACGTGTTCAAAAGTGTCGTAGAATTGGAATTATTTTCCAATCTATGGTATTTTAAAAATTACTTTTTCTAATTGCCGTATATTTATCAAGATCCCCCTAATTGGCCATGACAAACATTAAAAAGTGTGGTACACATGGTCCATCCTGCCACTAATGATCTTAATTGTTACCACACGAACATAAATAATTAGACAAAAAATAAATTCTCCTAAATTTCATCAAATTGATAGATCATTTAATTCATATAAACGAGTCCACTCTCTAAATTATTTAATTGATAAATAATAACTTATATTAATTGCCTTAAATTTAATTTAATAATAACCAATATTAATTGCACTAAATTTCATCCATCTTAATTTTTCCATTTACAATTCTTCTCAGTCGTCTAATCCAAAAAAGCTCAATCCATTAAGATTAATTTTTCTTAATACATCCCATTGATTGATTGATTTTGACTTAACCATGAAAAAAAAAATGTCCTTTTTAACAATGTAACAAGGGTTTGGTGGATTTTTTGCATCATGTTGAACATCCAAATGTTGTTTTAGTGGAAAGTTGACAAAAGTTATGAAATAAAGACTGAAATTTCTCATATGCTGAATGTGAAACCCGTACAACTTATATAAAAAGAGAGGTGGATATTTACATAAAGACTCCTACTCCCAATTTAACTAAAAAGGATAAACATTCCTACTCCTTGTTTAACTAAAAATGATAAACATTATAACTGATAAACGTTTACAACATATGGACATTATCATTTAGTGGCTAAGCATTATCTTTTCAATTACTCCCCCTCAAGTTGGTGCATGAAGATCTCGAATGCCCAACTTGCTTGATAAGAAAAGGGATTGTTGTCTTCCAAGTGCTTTGGTGAACATGTCTGCTACTTGCAGCTTTAAAGGAAGATATGTTGTCACTATCTCACCTGATTGCACCTTCTCTTGAACAAAATGACAGTCTATTTCGATGTGTTTGGTCCTCTCATGGAATACAGGATTTGCTACAATGTGTAAAGCAGCTTTATTATCACTGTATAATTTCATTGACTTATCATGAGACACTCCTGTAGGACCTCGGGCGCTACCAACTCTCCTAAAAGCAATTGCTTGTAGGAAAAGCGCATACCCTAACCTTATAGTGCATTCACCCAAGCGTCCACAACGAACACAAGGGGAGTTGATGGACGCGGCCAACCCTCCGATCTGCCAACAATCTCCCCCCCAACAACACCCTTGGGGTTCAAACCCGTGACCTTGGCTCTGATACCACTTGTAAGACCTCAGACGCTACCAACTCTCCTAAAAGCAATTGCTTGTAGGAAAGGCGCATACCCTAGCCTTATAGTGCATTCACTCAAGCGTTCACGGCGAACACAAAGGGAGTTGATGGACGCGGCCAACAACTCCTAATGATGCAAGAAGTGATTTTAGCCATGTTAACTCGCTTGCTGCTATTGCCATTGAATGGTATTGTGCTTCTACTGAAGATCTTGATATAGTTCCTTGCTTTTTGCACCTCCATGAAATTGGTGATGTCCCAAGTTTAACGCAACATCTGCTAATTGATCGTCTTGTTAATGGACAACTTGCCCAGTCCGAATCTAAATAACAATAAAGCCGAAGATCATTTTCTGCTTTCAAAACTATTCCTTGACCTGGTCTTTTCTTCAGATATCAAACGACTCTAAGTTGCATCTAAGTGTTCTTCTCGTGGGCTTTGCATGAACTGTGACAAAACATGAACAACATACATCAGGTCTGGTCTTGTTACAGTCAAGTATATCAATTGTCCCACAAGTCGCCTGTACATTCCTGGGTCATTTAGCAATCTCCCATTAGCAAGTGCTAGTTTGTGGTTTCCTTCCATTGGAAATTCCACTGGTCTCGCTCCTAACGGCCCACATTCCTCTATAATGTTTAAAGCATATTTTCGTTGTGATAAAAATAATCCATCCTTGCCTCTTGCCACCTCGATTCCAAGATTGTATTTCAGTTGTTCCATATTCTTGATTCCAAATTTGTTGTCAATAAAGTTTTTGAAAGTTTCGCATACTTTGTTGTTATTCCCAGCCAATATCAAATCATCCACATATACCAATAGGTTCATCACTATGTTTCCACGTCGATAAGTAAATAGTGAATAATCGGCCAATGATTGTTGAAAACCATATTTTTTTAAAGTTGTCGTGACTTTCGTAAACCATTGTCTCGATGCCTGTTTCAATCCATGCAACGATTTTGTAACTTGCAAACTTTGTTCTTTCTAGTGGCCTTGAACCCTTATGGCAGCTTCATATACACTTCTTCTTCAAGATCTTTGTGTAGAAATGCGTTGTTTACGACCATTTGGTGTAATTCTCAGCTTTTCGCCACTGTTACAGCTATAAAGCACCTTACACTTGTCATTTTTGCCACTGGAGCAAACGTCTCTTGATAGTCTATTCCTTCAATCTGTGTAAATCCCTGCGCCACTAACCTCGCTTTGTATCGCTTGATTGATCCATTTGCGTTGTATTTTATTTTGTATATCCACTTGCATCCTATTGCTTTCTTTTCTGGCGGTAGGTCAACTATTTTCCATGTCTGATTAGCCTCCAACGCCTCAATTTCCTTTGCCATGGCTTATCTCCATCTGTTGTCTATAATCGCTTCTTTGTAAGTTCTTGGTTCATTTTCAATATTTATTGCTACAAGAAAAGCTCAATGGCCAACATAAAATTTTGTATAAGTCACATAATTCACAATAGGATAAGGTTCTCCTGAGGGTACCTTTTGGATTGAGCTTGCTTTAGAACAAAGTGTACTTAAGCTTCTAGCCGAATAACATATATAATCGTGGAGATGTCTCGGTTCTTTGTGTTGTCTATGTTCCTTACCAGCCATCTCCCCTTGGCTTTGATCCTCTCCTGTCTCCATATTCTCTTCACCTTTCTTTCTTTCACATGTTTTCCTTACTATGACATCATCATCTTCAATGTAAGATTTTATGTTCCTATTGTTCTGGAATTTTTGTTCCTTATCTCCCTTGTTGCTTCAACAAAAAGGTTGTTTCATGAATATTACATTCCTACTCTCAAACTGTTCTTTGGTTTCTAGATCGTGAAGTTTCCATCATTTCTTTCCATAGGGATAACCTGCAAATACGCATCACCGGCTTCTAGCATCAAACTTATCATTACTACGTGACTTTTTATGGGCATAACACAAACTACCAAAGACTCTCATGTGCTCATAATTCGGTTTCTCGCCAAATAATATTTCATAAGGCGTCTCTCCATCTAATATAGGTGTGGGGGTTCGATGTATCAAGTATGCTGCCGTTAAAACACATTCTCCCAAAAAATCTATTGGTAAACAAGCTTGAAATTGCAATATCCTAGCAATATTTAATATGTGTTGGTGTTTTCTCTCCACTCTTCTATTTTGTTGTGGGGTGTTTACCAGGCTGCTCCGCCTTAATATTTATTCTCTTTTATAGAAACTCATCATTTGTCCTGAGCAAAATTCTAATCCATTATCACTTCTAATGCATTTAATCGGTTTATCAAATTGCTTTTTGGTCATAAAACAAAAATCTTGTAAAATATATTTGGTTTTGCTATTTTCTTTCACGTGATATATCCACACCCCTCTACTATGATCATCTACAATGGTAAGAAAATAATGTGCCCCTGAAGCAGTGGGAGTTCAATATGGACCCCGTATATCTACATGTATGAGATTAAAAAATTCAGATGCTCTTTTATTACTCAACTGAAAGGAAGTTCGTACTTGTTTTCCACGACAACATGAATCACAAACATAGTCCTTAATTCCCTTCATCACATTATTTCCTAAACTATGAATGGAAGCTAAAACACAATTTGAAGAATGCCCTAACCTCCTATGCCACAATTCGTACTTTTCTTATACTTTCACTACGTTCGCCTTCTCTTCTTGTAATGGCTTGTAGTAGTACACTCCATTCCTCAGCTCACCCACTCCAATTGGATTCCTCGAAATGCGGTCCTATATCACACAAAATGAATCAGTAAATGTGACTATATAATATTTTTCTTTTAATAATTGGTCTATAGAGATTATATTGCATTTCAAGGTAGGGACGTATAGAACATCTTTTAAGCATAAATCTTTAGAGAGCTTCACATATCCCATTTCATTTCCTACTGTTTTTGTTCTATCAGGCAGTCCCACACATGTTGTCTCCCCTTTACATAGCCAATCGAACAAATCTCTCATTCCTATCATATGCGTGGATGCACCACTATCCAATATCCATTATTCCACAAGTTTATTCTTACCGATCAGTTTTTCAGCATTACTGCTTTCATTTATGAGTAGAGCCATGGATCATACTACGTTCCACATCATGTCCAACAGACTGTCCTTTTTCTTGCGTATTTGCTTTAGCAATTGCATTTGCATAATGAACGCGTCCTGAAGTTGCTCATCTTCCAACATAACTGTTGCGGCCACGTCCACGTCCCCTTCCTCGTCCCATCTGGCGTGTTGGCCACTAGTTGGGATATCCTTTCAGTTGAAAGCAATTTGCAACATCATGTCATGTCTTTCCGCAATGTGTACAACTCCCACTTTTATTTGTTTGTCTCCAGGTTTCTCTGTCTTCGCTGCAAAAACTGTTATTTTAGCACGATCAACTCCTCTAGCCACGCTACGATGACGTTCTTCTTGTGTGACCATCGCATATATTTTTCCCAAAGTAGGTAAGGGATCAAGGGCTAAAATAGACGATCTCACGGTCCCGAATGTAGTGTCATCTAGACCCATGAGAAACTGATGTGCCTTCTCATCTTCTCTGCTTTTCATTATTGCTCGAGCTGCTCCACAAGTGCACTCAGGTATTTCGATGTATTGATTTAATTCATCCCACATGCCTTTTATTTTGGCATAATATGCAGCAACTATCATTACTTCTTGTTTCAAGTTCATGATTTCACTTATGAGTTGATGAACCCTCAGAGCATTTCCAACATCATATCTTTCTTTGAGATCCTCCCACATGTCTTTTGCAGTCTGCGCATAGGCTACACTCGAATGTAAACTCTTGTCGATCACATACATCCATGATATAATCATCGAGTTACATGCTTCCCATGCATTCAATTCGTTTCCATTTTCTCCTTTTGGTTTGTTTACTGTCCCATCAATGATCCCAAGCTTATTTTTCGCTCTCAATGCATTTCTAACAACCTTCTCCCACATATCATAATTTTCACCATTGAACACACATGTCGTGATGGTTGCCCCTGGATTATCAGATGGATGTAGGTAGATGGGTGAAAATGGTTCTATCATTTTTGTGTGAGTCGAAGATTTTTCTGCCTTGATATATTTTCTTCAGGTATCAAGCTTTGATACCATGACAAAAGTTGTGGAATAAAGGCTGAAATTTCTCATATGCAGAATGTGAAACACGTACAACTTATATAAGAAGAGAGGTGGATATTTACATAAAGACTCCTACTCCAATTTAACTAAAAAGGATAAACATTCATACTTCTAGTTTAACTAAAAATGATAAACATTATAATTGATAAACGTTTACAATAGATGGACATTATCATTTAGTGGCTAAGCATTATCTTTTCTGTTAAAAGTTGCCATCAAATTTGTAGTTTTGTTAATTTGACGTCCAAATGATTATTTCATAATTCAATCGTTAGTATTAATTGAAGACTAAATAGATTCGGTTTTCGGATTTACATACAATTGTTTTAAAGCTTCGTTGTCTTGTAAGTGAGTTTAATTTGGATTTAACAAGTTTTTCTATATTTGTTTAAATAATTTAATCTGCAAAATATAAATTAGCTTTAAAATCTTATTCTTGCCAAAAAAGCAATATGGGCATTTATTTAAAAAGTTGTTTTTCAAAATTAAAAGTATAATTGATAAAATTTTAATGAAAATTTGTTGCAAAGACAATGATTTTTGATAATGTATTTTAATTATTTTGATTATTTTAATTTTTTATTTCTAAATTGTTCTAAAAAATTATATATATATATAAATCTTCCTATTTCAAATAGCTATCAAATTTTAAAAATAGTTATTTAAGAAGATTCACAAAATAAAATAATTTAACATATTATTTAAAAACTGAAAAATTATTTTTAATAATTATATTTACACAAATTAAGAATAAAATAAATAAAATTTATATATATTTAAACAAAAAAAGAAGAAGAAAAGAAATGAAATGATAGTGGAGTACGGAATAACAGTGTGCTATAACTGCTATAGAGCCATTAGCCCAGACAGCTCAAAACTGGTGTTGGTGCCTTCGCTCTCGATTCAATCAATCCAAACCCTAACCCTAATCAAAACCCTCTTTTTCTTTCTCTCTTTATCTTCTTCAACTTTTCCTCTCTCTCATTCGGGATTTGGCAATGCGTGCAAAAGCTATCTTTTGATCATTCTCGTGTCTTGCTATTCAAATTTTTATTTTTATTTTTTCCCGTGTTGCTACTATATTTTGATCAAACCCTAAAGTTGTATTCTTTTTGGGAAACCAGCATCGGTCTCTTGCGTTCTCGGTTTTATCACTTCTGTAGGGTTCTGGGTTTTTGTTTTCTCAATCGGTTTCAGCGCAACTCTTGTTAAAGTTTGCAGCTTTTTGGTTTCTTTCCATTTGCAGGTAGATTTCCGGAGACAGTTCCGGTCAGGTAAAGCTTTTCTGTCCGGCCACCTCTGGGAAAAGTAATTTTTTGAAGTGTGTTTGTTTTGGAGGAAAATATTTTCTTGGGTTTGCCGAATAGGGCCCTTGTTTTATGGAAAATTACATTGTGCACCATTGAACCATTTTAGTGAAATTTATACATAAAAAGAAAAGTCGTGTGACTGAACAGGAGCAGTTTCTCCATACGCTTACTCTAAATTAATACGATAAATGCCCTTGATCATGCTTGAAATTACACGGGATGCCACTGCATGGAATGGAGAAGGCAAGCTGGAGTAGCTGTTTGTGTAATTCAGTGTTTTTCTTATAGAATGAATGATGGCAAATTGGGTTATAAGGTTTTGTTTGTTTTAATGGAAAATCTTTCCAAGTTTTTTTTTCTTTATTTTTTGGAGAATAGGGAAAATTTAGAGCTCCGGTTTAGCATCCGTACATGGAGTCTTTGTTGTGGAGAAAATGAGTGTGGGTGTTTCTGTGTAATTTAGTCGTTTTTCTAATAAAATGATGATAAATGGAGCTTTAAGGTTTTGTTTGTTTTGATGGAAAATATTTCCAAAAAAGAAAACAAGTCTTTTTGAGAAAAGGGAAAATTTGGAGAGGCCATAAGTTTCTCCAACTTAGTATCTGTAGAGAGATCCTTATTTGTGGGTGCTGTGTATATTGGTTTTAATGGAAATAGTTTCCAGAATTTTTTTTTCTTTTAAGGCTCCATTTTCCTCCTTGAGTATTCTTCTGTGATGCTTGAGGGGTATTTACCATGAATCTTCACTAAACTGCGGGGGGGGGGGGGAAATCTCCTTTGCAAATGAAATGAAATCTTCTCCAGAGAAAAATTTCTGTGGAACAAACTAGGATTGAAGAGATAACCTTGCAGAAAAATTTCCCAGAAGATATTTATAGCAAGCACACGAAGACTGGAAGGACTCGGTAGTAACTTGTCATTTGGTTGCTGAAAAAATGATGGAAAAGGAAAGAAAACCAAACTTTTGAATTCATCTTTTAATTGAGCTCAACTAAGTTGTATTGGGCTTAGTGGAGTGGAGATTGATGATAGGAACAATGAAAAAAACCTATGATTTAACTTATTTTCTCCTTTAATTTTCTAAATTTTCCCAACATCTGAACAGAGCTAAGGTGGTTAGATAGGGTTTGAGTTTCTAAAGCATGAGGTTTGTGCTACAACGTGATATTTTGAGAATCAGTTGCCAGACACTGAGTTGTCTGCAAGGGTACCCCTTAAAATGCATGTGTGTGGAACTTTTATATTGGATATCTGAAACACTTAGATTGTATTTTGTAAACCCCTTTACTCTCCTGTAAGCTGATGACACTAATTTCATCTTTTGCTATCATCATTTGATGGTTTAGGGACAGGTAGTGCTTTTTAAGAGCTTGAGAGTTCAGAGGCGATGGTTTCACCAGATGTGGTGGGTTCAGTTGAGGATGTTGTTCGTGCATTATTAGAGTATTTGGTTGATCCTTTGCTACCAGCAAAATCTTCTTCCCGGAGTACTCCATCACTTTCTCAGCAGCAGTCAGTTGCAAAGCAGGTGTTTTTCTTTACACCTTTTGGGTTTTGAATTTTGTTCCTTTAAGGCCTTGCCTCTGGGATTCTTACCTAAAAAATTCTGGTGTTTATTGGTTACTCGAAGTTGTAATTTTTTTTTGGTTTATTTAGCTATATTGTCTTTTCATGTAGAGTTTTGTTTTTTTTTTTGTTGTGTTGTCTAAGGAAGACAAATCCTTGATTCAATGTTAATGGTGGATGAAAAACTATCCTTGGGAGAGGAAAGAGTAGCATTAAAAACTGATTTTGGGAAGGAAAAGTATATATCCACATCTTTGTGGGTCATGCTTTGCTCAGAAAGGGTTTTGGTTCCAGATGGAGGTTACTGACTCGGTGTTACTTATCGTTTTTTAGTTTAGCAAACAGTCAAGAGATTGGATAGAGGTGTCCTGAGGGCTTAGACTGGGTCAGCATTCTCCATTATCTCTTTAAGTTGTGCCAAGCATGTTGAGTAGAATGATGCTTAGGACATAAGGGAGTCCCTTTGGACAGTCTGTGTGTGCAGAAGCGGCCTCTCAGTGTATTGTCAGTAATTTTCAGACAACACCCCCTTTTTTCTTGAGAGGCAGGGTAGCCGATATCTGTAATCTTAAGTCCATTATTTTAGTTTTTGGATGGGCATGAGCCTTGAGATAAACCTAGATAGACTAACCATCTTTGTAGGCCACCCAACCTGGTCTCTCTGTATGCGTATAAAAACACCCAGACATGCACTTTTTTCGATTGGCAAACTGAACATTAATGTATATGCACATGTATCCATACAAACAAAAATGCACACATATAATCACATATGAAAATTGGGCATTGCATTTGTGTGTGTAGCCATTATTGTCCACTCATTTTAACTGCTTGTGTTTTTCAATCTGCTTCAGGTGCATGCTGTTGTGTTACTCTACAACTACTACCACAGGAAACAACACCAGCAGCTGGAGTTTCTAGGTTTTGAACCATTTTGCAAGTTGGCTGTAGTTCTAAAACCGAGTCTGTTGTCACATATGAAGCTTATGCAGATTTTGAAAACTGGTGAATTGGATGACCTGGAAAATCACCTTTCAGCCACAGAGAAAATGGTCATGGATGCTTGTGATATATCGACTAGTCTAAATGCATCAAAAGACGTTCCTAATACAGAGGGATGGCCAATCTCCAAGGTCACAGTTTTTCTAGTTGATTCTAGGAAGGAGAACTGTGTGCTGCTATTCAGTTCTGTTACCCAAGGGGTTTGGTCAGTTATTGAGAAGGATGTTGATGCCACTAATCACAGTTTGGAAGGTGTGAAACACATATACAGAAAGAAACGGACCACTAAAAAATCTACAAGAGATGAAACAGGCAGTGATGAAGCTAGCTTGCAGCAACTTGCATTTTCTGCTGTTAAGAAAGCAGCAGGTATACTATCTTCAGATTTGAGGTTTTGTATACCCATTTTATGTAGTAAGGTGTCTATTTTATTCCATTTGTTTTCTGTATTTGAACTGATATTTTATTAAAATTTTAATTTGAATGGTTCATAAATAGCAGATAAGGAAATAACATTTTAATGTTATGGCAGTTGCTTCAAGTAAATTCCCAGACATGTACTAGTATAGATTTTTATTTATTTATTGATAGGAAAACAGAAGGTATATTAGCATGGGTCTTACCAAACAAGTGGAACAACTTATAATTTAGGTTGATTCATCTTTAATGCCAATCACCTGATCTTATGTTGGGAAACACTCTGTCTTGGTAACCCGAATGTCTTCTTATTAATGTTTTTTTTTTTTGTTTGGGTGGGAAGGGGGGAGCTATTTATCCAATCTATTTTGGTTTATTAGTTGGGAGGGGGGTAGTTTTAAGAGCTAGTTATACAATCTATTTTGGTTTATTATTTGGGGAGGGGGGTGGTTTTAAGAGCTAGTTATTTAATCTATTTTGGTTTATTATTCTTCTTTGCAAAATACATCTACACATGACTTGACGCATTAAAATCATCTTTACACCCATGGAGTATTGTTATCTCTCTCTCTTGTGTCAGATATCCTATTTTTTAGTAGGTGAGATAAGCTTATTTTTTTACATGAATTTGGAAAAAGAATATGTGCAAAGGTATGTCATATTTAAAAAAAAAACATTTACTAGGATTTCCTTAAATAGTTAAGTTATATAGTTCCTCATGATGTTTGACATTAAAATTTAAATCTCAATCATATTATTTTTATAGAGACTAGCATTTTTACATAAATCTTCAGTTTTCTGTTGTGAAAAAGAAAGCTTTATATGTGCAAAGCACAATGGCATATTTGTGTCACTCTTAAAAATAAAATGGACATGTTTGTCACTTTGGACTAATGTATATAAAGAATCAATCTACTGTTTAATTTCAAGTTCCATGCTCTGGCTTCTAAGTTTGTAAAAACCTAAACCTTGACAAAGAAATTTCCATGCTATGAAAAACAGAATAGAGGAGTTTCCAGGTATTATGGATTTTCCAATGTGCTTTTATGTAATTGTATTCTTGTTAAGTGAACGAAGATGTAGGAAAAACAGTTGTTTTGTGGGATTGTGTTAGTTTGTTAGAGGAATTTAAAAAATAAAAATTACAGAAGATAAAAAATGTGCTAATCAAGATGAGCATTGAACAAAATTCAAAAGAGAAGAAGACTCATAAAAATTTCAAAAGAGGAAGTATATATAGATAGTAAATTTTGTTTGAAGGATGTCAGAAAAACCTAATCAAAGTAGTCATGATTTTTATGAATTTAAATGTGTGTGTGTGTGTACTTATGCATGTATATATTTTTCTTTTTCTTTTTTAAATTGTATAGGAGTATTTTCAACTAGCAAATTGGTTACACATAACTTTGTAGCCACTATGACACCCTCAAGTAAAAAAAGTATTTCTGTTCCAAGAGTCAGTTTAGAAACTCAACTTTCTTTAGAAAAGCTCAAATGACCCTATCTTATGGTCACTAATGGCTATCCAATGCACATTCGACCTATGTTGCTCCTTGAAAGGTAGATCGAACTCCAATATCTGAAAATGATGCTAAGGGGAACTTAAAAATTTCTTGGTACTTTAAATATTAGAGAAATGTGAGAAAGTATATATTCTCCCATGATTTAGTAACTGATCTCTTCCTATCCTTGAAGACATAACATTCCTTCCTAACCAGGCTACCTAAGAAATTGCTAAGATAGCCCCTCTCTGTAGGGTTATGCCTCTAGGGTTCCTACCAAGCCCTAAAAAGGATACAACCATCATATCAGAAACAAGTTTTGGAACTATCAATCCATCCTTACTAATGAAAAACGTCTTTGCCCTAATTTCAATGTAAGGTGATGTTGATGTCTTGTTTTGCAAAGTCCAATTGATTGCTGTATACCATATGTTCAACCTGTGACACATGGGCATCATTGTGGCCTGGCCAATCATAGGCCATGTGTCTTGGGACTTTGTGTCACATGGCAAAGATAGTTGTCCGTTATTAAGTTAGTCAATGTATCTTGCATTTGGGTTCCAATGCATGACTATGCTTGTACTCTGCTCATGGAATATGGATGCCCCACATTGGTAAAGGTGACTATGAGAGGTATTATTGTTTCACTTCTATAATAGAAATAAAAGGCAAATATTTATTCAAACGGTTATGGCCTATTTATCTCCTACACTTTTTAAAAAAGTGTTACTCATGATATAGTGCCTTAATGCTAATAAGCCTAACTGAGTTAGGAATAGGGTGCAGGGGTCCAATATTGATTTAGTGCATCTTGATGGTGTAGTTAGCCTTGACATTACCGAGGATCCTAGGATTGATTTCATGATCTTGATTTGATAGCTAGAGTTAGAGGCTAACCAAAGCCTGTTTTGGCAAATGGATTGATTTGACAATCAAAGTATCTAGAAGCGGATGAACCTTGCTCTATTTGGATATCTGCCATTCTCTTATGCAAGAAGCTGATGGATCTTCAATATATCAGTTTTGGTCTCTCTGTGTATCTCCCTGCCAATACATTTCTTTCTGAAAGATAGGATGGGTCGGCCAATGTATGGAAAATTCTTATTTAATGTTGACATGATCCTCAATTTTTCAATAAGAATACAATGACATGCTTGAATCAAAGGAGGGAAGGAGTTTTTTGTTTTTTTATCATTGAGGGTGTTTTAGTTTGTTTATTATAAGTCAAGTCACTATCTATCAGTTTCTGTGATTATTCATGACTCAATTAAACTTAAAGAGTTTTCTGGCTTTGAACATGAAATGTGATGACCATGTACTGGTGTCACCTTGGCAGGCCTGATCTTTTTTTCGTTGAGTTTTACTTTACAATCCTTAGTAGTCTCTACTTTAAATTACATTTATTCAATTTATGATTTTTAAATTTGGAGAGGGCTTTCTAGGTTTGGGTATAATTCTAATTCATGGAACAGGCATCAGTCAGGCTGATCTTATGGTTTTGGAGAGCCATGTTGTATATTCTTTAAGCAAAGAAAGGACAGCTTGTCGCTTTTACATAATGCAGTGCACCCAATCAATCAATGAGGATATCAGTCAAATTCCCATTAACGAGGCGATTGACAGGTTTGGTTCTAGTCACTGTCGTTTCTTCTAGTAAACATTTCATTACTGGTTTTCGGTCAGTGGGTGAAGAAGCATTTGGCTTTGCATCAGAGGAATCAATTTATATCTTTTGGGGATCTGTAGCCCATTTCAAATGCCAAACCAAATGCACTCTTGGATAAAGGTAGTTGCATGCATTCTAAGTTTAGCACTGGGCTGTAGATCAACTTTGCAATCAAAACACTTTCAGCTATTGCAAATCATTTATTTGTAGCTTCGAAAACTTTGTACCTTCAAGTAAGTTGCTTTGGGAAACTTGACTTAGAGTCAGGGGACTGTAACTTTTTCTAGTCCAGCACTTGTGTCAAGTTCAGTAAAGATGGGTGCTGGGTGCCTAAAATAATTGTAGTGGTTGGAAAACATTAATATAATGTTTTATTCCTTTTCCTGATTAAACATCCTGTCTTTGCTTTTTGAGCAGCCTGCAAGGCCCGTTGGTTAAGAACAGTTCCTGCAGTTGGACGGTGACCTCAGTTGTTGAGTATTTCCATGTGCTTCCATATAAAGGGATTTTATCAGATTGGCTTTCTAGGTTCGTTTGATTTTCTTCAGATGTGTTTTTTCTTCCAGGTATGCTTTACATGTTAAAATTTGTTATTCATCTTGGATGCTGGTAAAACTTTTGCCTTTTGAATGTAGATCTGCTAGATTTTGACTCACCTGAATGCCAGATCTCAGGATTCAGTTCTATAATCTTGTAAATGTTAAATAGGCCGTGGGGCAATCTGTGCATGCTGCATGAATACTAGGCTTCACCTACTTTATGGTGCACTTTATATAGGGTTTATTATTTTATCAAAAAAAATTTGTGAATGTTCTATACTGTTATGCATTAGCTTTGTAATCCCACTTGCTGCTCAAAATGGTTGAAGAATGAAATAGTATATAGTGTGGTCCCTTATCTTTACTGGAAAATGTGTTGTCCTGAAACAAAAAAAGGGTGGTATTATGAGTAGTTACTTGAGTTTTATTTATTTGTTGCATTATCACCAAGGCTCATCAACCTGTATTAGTCACCTCTTGGATGATCTGAATGGCCTAATGCATCCCTTTTTTTAAGTTACCATCTGTTGTTGAAGCACTAGTCTTGATTATTTAGATTGCTGTTGCCATGAATTACAACTGCTCTAACTATTTGAATCAAATTATGTAATGTTAATCTTGTGTTATTGTAATCTACAGATTCTCTTTTCTGATAATTAATTGAACATTTGTATTAATAAAATTAGAGATGTACAATTCCAATCAAAGGCAGGGTGGACTCAGGGGACGATTTGCAACCATTTGAAGGGTCCAGTCTAAAATGAACTTAGAAGAAAATTGAAATGCAAGGAATTTGAGGTTCATAGAAATGGGCAATGTGAACCCCATTAAAAGTGTTACACTGAAGTGCACCAGCACACCAATTATAAAATCCTGCTATCTATGTTTCCAACCTCCCCCCTTGTAGAGCATCCTACACCTCTTTTTCCAAAAGTGAAAGTGAAGAATGAAAAATTTTCACATTGTATGGTTACTAGCATCCCATCCTGGCAAGCATGAGCGAGCACCTGTGCTCATTGTTTTCGATTGCTTATTTATGGTAAATACAAGAGAGGCCACAAGTTGAAGGTTTCTTAAAATTATTTAGCTAGACTGCATGTAGTACAGGAATTTGTGTCTCAGTTATTCTGTATCAACTATGAACAGTAACTCTTATCCTTTTCTTTTATTATGTTTTTGAAATTATACAAGATAGAAGGGTAGCAGTTCTCCTTCAATTCCTATGTATGGTCCAACCTATATGCAGGAGCTGGTATATAAAAAATGTTTGATTCCTCACTTTGTGGCCTGTAATTCTTCTCTACAGGGGAGTATTCTCAAACAGTTTGCAGGATTTAAGGGTGGGATTGGGAAACGAAAAATTAAACAGCACTCAGAGGACAGCAGAACCTTTGGATGCAGAAGTTAAGAGAAACAGCAACGAGTCTCATAGTAACTGTGGCAGAGTAGATGTTCTTGGCAATGAGGCAAGTGATGATCAATACTGAAAATCTGAAGCAGAAAGACAGCAATGAGTGTTATGTGATTGATTTATCTTCATGCTTTCTCTGGGTTCCAGAATATGAATGCAGATAACCCTTGCATGGTTTGCCCCCAAAATGAAGATGATGCAGAAGTTAATAAGAAAAGAGTTAGTCCTGATAGGTACTTGAGCACAGCAGATGTTCTTGGCAACAAATCAAGTGGCACTGACACTGAATCTCCCAGATGGAAATACAGTAATGTGTGTTGTGTGATTGGTTTCTTTAATGCATTATGTGAGCCCCGGAATATTACTGAGAATGATTCTTCAATGTTTTGCCTCCAGAATGAAAGCAGAAGTAAGAGCCTTCCTAATTCAGTCGAAGTCAACCTTCACCAGAAAGAGATGACTCTGTTTACAGCCAGGGATCTAAATGCTGCAGCAACTGGTGCTATGGCCAAGGTAAGATATATTAATCCTCTTCAACCAAGTCCTTTTATTAAACACTTTCTTTTATGATTTTATGCCTTCTAGTTTTGTAATTAAAGTTCCTTAACTCCTTGTTGGTTGTAGATATACAAATAATATGAAAGCTCATATTCCCATTATTGCAACCTTTTCTTTCCGCATAATTGTTAGGTTATATAAGATAATTGGGAACCTAGGAAATATTGGTGATGGAGCTCAAAGCTTGCCCCTTTAATTTGTTTGTCCATACTCCATAGTTTTGTTCATGTTGTTGCTATCCTTGAGCATAAGAAAATTTTTAGTGCATGATATTGCTCTAGAGGAATACAATCTCAGGTTATAGGAATTTACTGGAGATTACATGCTATATGAGTGTCTTTGTGGTCCTTGATGACGCTGAGATTTTCCCCTCCTTTTCTTGGCCTTTATATGGTTCTATGCATTTTCACTTTGTTTTTTTGCCATTGCAATCTTGGGCTTAAAAAGAGCTCTCTACCTCCCCTGCATAAATTTTTTTATGATAAGCGTATGAAAAGTGATATCATTGATTGATAGATATGGATGTAAAAATAAGGGAAACAGGTTGCAAATAAAAGAAAAGGCAAAGAAAAGAAAGTAGAAAACAAAGTCCAATCACCATATTGCATTAGGCACTCTGACTTGATATTGGATTTAAGATGATCCCCTACAAGAGAGCTCTTGGCCAATGAAGATGCCTTCCATGTTGTCAATCTAGGTCTCCACACTTGATAGATGGGGTGTTTGGTTTGGGGGGTGGTGTGTGATGATCTTTTGTGAACTTCATCAGTAACAGGTTGCTGAGGTTTTCGGGTTTGTGGATTGTTTGGGCCTTTTGCTTGCCTATGTATTGTTGTAGGCACACTGTATATGTTTCTTGTGTACTAAAAAGTTCTGTTCCTTTACTGCCTTTCTATTACATTTCTTAGCTTATAAATAAGTGTTGAAGAGCCTCCCTTAGCACTCCATTATGCGGGGTAACACATGAGATAACCTACACTGAAGCCCCTTCCACTACCAAGTTCCAGATTCCTAAAAAGGGGCCTCTTTGAGGCCTCTAGTAACAAAAAGATTTCTAACTCATTAGTCGTCCTTTTTTTTTCTTTTTCTTTTTATAGGAACTCATTAGTCATCCTTCTCACAACTAGTCTTGAGAAGGCTCAAATAATGTTTCCTTCTTTTTTTTTTTATTTAAATTAATCTCAAATAATGTCTCTTTGTTATATGATAATCAAGGATGAAAGTTTCCATTTTTTTCGCGGAAATTTCGCCGAAATTTCGGGTTTCGGTGGCCGGCGATACGAAAGAGGGGGGCGAAATGTCGACGGGAGAAATTTCGCCAAATTTCTGTTAAAATCGGCGAAAAATCACCGAAACATGGCTGCGAGCAAAAAATCGGTGAAATTTCGGTTTGTATCGCCGATTTTTCGGGAAATTTCCCGATATTTCCTACCAGTCCAGCCCGCGCACAGGATACAAAATCTGTCCAATTTTTATTTTTTTTAAAAAAAACATAAGATGTTCCTTGGTAATCTGATCATGACTTGCAGGCAAAGGTTGTTTTTCAGCCTGGCTCAAAAATCGTGGATTTAGGGTTCGTGAAATTTAAATCCAATGGCACAAAAGCAAAGCGACCCTAGAACAGATCAGAAAACACAGGGAGAAAAAAAAAGCAATTTTTTTGGTTTTCCTTGAGGGTTTTGCATGGATTTTCTCGGAAATCAAACGAGGATGAATTTTCTCGGAAATCGAATGGGGGATGGATTTTCCCGGAAATTGAATGGGGGATGGATTTTCTTGGGAATTAAACAGGGGTTGCAAAAAAAAAAAAAAAAAGTAATAAATGATTAGATTAGAACCTGCGAGGATTGAGAGTGAAAGAGGAAATTGGGGCCGATTCTCTCGTTCGGAGGGCAGCTTCAGCCAAGGGCTTTTTGATGCCCGAGTGAGAGAAGCGGGTCTTCAGCAAAGGGCTTTTCGGATGGGTGGCCTTTTGATTTTTTAAAAATTTAGTAGAGATAAAAAATAAAAAATAAAAATGGAAATAAATCATGACTCCACGGTGATGGTCCAAAGTCAATTTGAATGTGATCCAACGATCCAAAGTGAACCTATGCGATAATATATACAAATTATTGGTATTTAATGGAATCAAGTTAATATATATAAATTATTTATATTTAATAAAATCAAAATTTTTATGAAGCTTGATAATGAATGCTTAATTATAAAATTCACATTTTTTATTGACCTATATAATATAATTACATATAATATCGCAAATCATATAATATATATATCAAATTATTCAACAAAATAAATTTAAATTATCTATTATACTTCTAATTACATTGTTATGAGGTTTTTTTTTATATTTTTATGAACTTTGATCAATTTTTTACTTATTAAAATTTTTTTTCCAAAATATCCGTCGATATTTCTCCGATATATCCGATATATCCGTAAAATCAAGTTACCGATATATCCGTGATTACCGATATTTTCATCATTGATGATAATATCCAATGCTAAGAAGTTTTACCATAAGTACTTCCTATTCATCCTTAGAGGGGAAAGGATACTATTGACTTTTTCCTTTTTTATAGGAAATATAAGTTGTATATACATGGAAAAAGAAAAGAGTACACCTGAGTACATAGGATGTATACAATGGGTACAACAAGGCAAAGCCACACGAGAGAACACTAAAAAAGCTCTCACCAAGATCCTAAGAATTCAACAAAATCAATCCATAGGCTTTGAGCCTTCTTTTGCATCCCTAACCATGCTAGGAGATTGCTTAGGAACAAACTTTTCAACCTTTGATTTGATGTCTCATCGTTTCAAACGCTTAATGATTTCTTTCCTTACACAATGTCCAAAAAGTGCATAGGGGAGCAGCCTTCCAAGCTTTCTTTCATTCTCTCTATGAAGGATCCCTGTTAACTTAATAAGGTTTCTTTGATTATGGAGAGAAGCACCCAAACTACTCCATATGAAGAGAATAGCAATTTCCATAGAACCCTTGATTTGACAATATGAAGAAGAATGTGATTGTTGAATATAATGTATTTATAGTGTATAACCTTTCCTTGTTAATATAGGACACATATATGGTAGGACACATGTATGGTAGTTAGGACTCTTAGCCTTGTAGGACTCTTAGCCTTGTATATATATATATATTTCTCAATTGTAAGTAGATCATTACATTAATGAGAATCAAGGTCTTTCTTCTTTCTCTCTCTCTCAACATGGTATCAGAGCCAAGGAAGAAAACCTAATTCTTTCCTGTTTCCCGTGTCATCAACTCCGGGAAACCTTCCGGTGACCGTGTTTCATTCCGGTCACCTTCCCCATCTCCCAATACTTTCCGAACATTCGGATCGTCGACAGAAACCACTCACCGCCGGCGAACTTTTCCGGCGAACTTTTCCGACGAACTTTCCGGCAAACTTTCCGGCGACGTATTTTTCCGACACCGACCATACCAGAAGGAGCGCCTGGAGGAGATCTCCAACTTTTGTGAAGGCACCAGCACCAAAAGAGCCTCCACGCGCCGCCCACGCGCAATTTTTCGGCCGGCGGCTGAATCTCACGCGCCGGCGCGTGAGGACGCGTGCGGCCTTTTCCGACGACGCGCCTCCTCCTCCAGCTTCGCCTGACGCCGACCAGCCTCCCTACCTCCCTGGTTCTCCCATCCGAGCCCTGCACATACCTCTTTTGGGGATTTTTGTCTCCGTCGGCCCTCCAAACAGTCTTTCCGGCGAAGCTCCGACTACTTTTTCTCCACTCCAATCCCTGCACGTGCCTTGGGAAGTGTTCTTCTACCTTTCTGGTGGTACCACGCCGCGATCTGAGGTCGTCTCCCTTTTTCGGTGGTGCCACGCCGCACTCTGAAGCCGTATTAGGGCTCTCTTTGATCCAAACATACTTCATTCTCCAGATAAGTAGATATGACTACTAAAAATTCCATTTTTTCCGCTGTTATATCTGGCTCTCCTATGATTACTTCGGAGAAATTGGTTGGCAGTGACAATTATCTTTCCTGGTCTGCCTCTGTTGAACTTTGGTTTATGGGTCAAGGATATGAGGATCACTTGATTACACAGGAGGCAGATATCCCTGAGGTTGACCGCGTACAGTGGAGGAAGATAGATGCACAGTTATGTAGTGTATTATGGCAATCGGTTGATCCCAAGATTCTTCTTCATCTTCGGGCCTACAAAACTTGTTTTAAATTTTGGACTCAGGCTAAAGGATTATATACGAATGATATCCAGCGTCTGTATAAGGTGGCTTCTGCTATTGTCCATCTCAGCCAACAGGACTTGGATCTATCTACTTATATTGGCCAGATTGCCTCTCTTAAGGAGGAGTTCTTGACTGTGATGCCTCTTACTCCTGATGTTGGGGCTCAACAAACACAGCTTGACCAGTTCTTCATGGTTCTTACTCTTATTGGCCTCCGTCCGGATCTTGAGCCTGTCCGCGATCAGATTCTTGGTAGTTCATCAGTTCCGTCCTTGGATGATGTGTTTGCTCGCCTCCTCCGTATCTCCTCCACTTAGACTTTGCCATCTGATAGTACTTCAGATTCTTCTGTGTTAGTTTCTCAAACTAGCTCTCGAGGAGGCCGCAGTGGTACCCGAGGTAGAGGTCAACGTCCTCATTGCACCTATTGCAATAAACTTGGCCACACTCGCGATCGTTGCTATCAGTTACATGGACGACCTCCTCGCACTGCCCATGTGGCCCAGTCCTCTGATTCTCCGCTGCCTCAGCCTCCGAGCTCTTCCGCATCTCAGGCTTCTGTTGCCTCTGTTGCCCAGCCTGGTAATGCCTCTGCCTGCCTTACCCACACATCTTCTCTTGGACCCTGGATTCTAGATTCTGGAGCTTCTGATCACTTATCTGGTAATAAGGATCTTTTCTCCTCTATTACTACTACCTCTGCTTTACCTACTGTTACCTTAGCTAATGGTTCTCAAACTGTGGCTAAAGGTATTGGTTTGGCCCTTCCTCTACCTTCTCTACCTCTCACTTCTGTCCTTTATACTCCTGAATGTCCTTTTAATCTTATTTCCATCAGCAAAAACTCGTACTCTTAATTGCTCTATTACCTTTTCTGATAAATTTGTGACCTTGCAGGACCGGAGTACGGGGAAGACGATTGGCATAGGACGTGAGTCTCAAGGCCTCTATCACCTCACCTCGGATTCATCTCCTGCAGTTTGCATTTCCACTGATGCTCCTCTCCTCATTCACAATCGTCTGGGCCACCCTAGTCTCTCCAAGTTCCAGAAGATGGTCCCTCGTTTTTCCACTTTATCGTCACTTCCGTGTGAGTCATGTCAGCTTGGGAAACATACTCGTGTCTCGTTCCCAAAGCGTTTGAATAATCGGGCAAAGTCTCCTTTTGAGCTTGTCCACACTGATGTTTGGGGTCCTTGTCGGACTGCGTCTACTTTAGGATTTCAGTATTTTGTCACTTTCATTGATGACTATTCTCGATGTACTTGGTTATTTTTAATGAAAAATCGAGCTGAGTTATTCTCTATTTTCCAGAAATTTTATGCTGAAATCCAAACCCAGTTCAATATTTCTATTCGTGTGTTACGCAGTGACAATGCCAGGGAATATTTTTCAGCACCATTTACTTCGTTTATGTCCCATCATGGGATTCTTCATCAGTCTTCTTGTGCTCATACTCCTCAACAAAATGGGGTAGTTGAACGCAAGAATCGACATCTTGTTGAGACAGCTCGTACTCTCCTCCTCCACAGTAATGTTCCTTTTCGTTTTTGGGGGGACGCTGTTCTTACCGCTTGTTATTTGATTAATCGTATGCCCTCCTCTGTCTTACATGATCAGATTCCTCACTCCCTTCTCTTCCCTGACCAACCACTTTATTTCCTTCCTCCTCGTGTCTTTGGTTGTACTTGCTTTGTTCATATTCTCACTCCTGGACAGGACAAGCTTTCCGCCAAAGCCATGAAGTGTCTCTTCTTAGGATACTCCAGACTTCAGAAGGGTTATCGTTGTTATTCCCTTGAGACTCATCGATACTTTATCTCCGCTGATGTCACCTTCTTTGAGGACTCACCATTCTTTTCCACCACTTCTGAGTCTCTTCCTGTTTCTGAAGTCTTGCCTATTCCCATTGTCTCCCCACCTGATGCTATGCCTCCTCGACCACTTCAGGTTTATCATCGTCGCCCTCGTGTCGTTGCTCCTCTCCCTTTTGCTGAGGCACCTGCTGACTCACTTCCTATCCCTTCGGCTTCACCTACCTCGGCTCTGCCTTCTCCTAATGACTTACCCATTGCTGTTCGGAAAGGTACTCGCTCTACTCGTAATCCTCATCCTATTTACAATTTTTTGAGTTATCATCGATTATCTTCACCCTATTCTGCTTTTGTTTCTGCTATATCCTCTGTTTCTCTTCCAAAGAGCACCCATGAAGCTCTTTCCCATCCAGGCTGGCGACAGGCAATGGTGGATGAAATGGCTGCTCTGCACTCTAATGGCACTTGGGATCTTGTTGTTTTACCCTCGGGTAAATCTACCGTTGGCTGTCGTTGGGTCTACGCAGTTAAGGTTGGTCCTGATGGTCAGGTTGATCGCCTTAAGGCCCGCTTAGTTGCTAAAGGCTATACTCAGGTTTATGGTTCTGATTATGGTGACACATTCTCTCCTGTTGCCAAGATTGCTTCTGTCCGTCTGCTTCTCTCCATGGCTGCCATGTGTTCTTGGCCTCTTTATCAATTGGATATTAAAAATGCCTTCCTTCATGGTGATCTTGCCGAGGAGGTTTATATGGAGCAACCTCCTGGTTTTGTTGCTCAGGGGGAGTCTGGTTTAGTATGCAGGTTACGCCGTTCTCTATATGGCTTGAAACAATCTCCTCGAGCATGGTTTGGCCGTTTTAGTTCTGTTGTTCAAGAGTTTGGCATGCTTCGCAGTACAGCAGACCATTCAGTTTTCTATCATCATAACTCTTTGGGGCAGTGTATTTATCTGGTTGTTTATGTGGACGACATCGTCATTACAGGCAGTGATCAGGATGGTATTCAGAAACTAAAACAACACCTTTTTACCCACTTTCAGACCAAAGACTTGGGGAAACTCAAGTATTTCTTGGGAATTGAGATAGCTCAATCCAGTTCTGCTGTGGTCCTTTCCCAAAGGAAGTATGCTTTAGACATCCTGGAAGAAACCGGTATGTTAGACTGTAAACCGGTAGACACACCTATGGATCCGAATGTCAAACTTGTACCAGGACAGGGGGAGCCTTTAGGAGACCCCGGGAGATATCGACGGCTTGTAGGTAAATTGAACTATCTCACCATTACTCGTCCAGACATTTCTTTTCCTGTGAGTGTTGTTAGTCAATTCCTACAGTCACCATGTGATAGCCATTGGGATGCTGTAATCCGCATTCTTCGATATATCAAAAGTACACCAGGCCAAGGTGTGTTGTACGAGAACAAAGGTCATACTCAGGTTGTTGGTTACACAGATGCAGATTGGGCTGGCTCACCCACAGATAGACGTTCCACTTCAGGGTACTGTGTTTTTATTGGAGGTAATCTAATATCTTGGAAGAGTAAGAAACAAGATGTAGTGGCCAGATCTAGCGCTGAAGCCGAGTATCGAGCTATGGCTTTGGCAACATGTGAACTCATATGGTTGAGACATCTTCTTCGAGAGTTGAGATTTGGAAAGGATGAACAGATGAAACTCATATGTGATAACCAGGCCGCATTACATATTGCATCCAATCCAGTCTTTCATGAAAGGACCAAACATATTGAAGTTGACTGTCATTTCATTAGAGAGAAGATCGCATCAGGATGTGTTGCTACAAGTTTTGTTAATTCAAATGATCAACTAGCTAACATCTTCACTAAATCTCTCAGAGGTCCTAGGATTAAATATATTTGTAACAAGCTTGGTGCATATGACGTATATGCTCCAGCTTGGTGCATATGACGTATATGCTCCAGCTTGAGGGGGAGTGTTGAATATAATGTATTTATAGTGTATAACCTTTCCTTGTTAATATAGGACACGTATATGGTAGGACACATGTATGGTAGTTAGGACTCTTAGCCTTGTAGGACTCTTAGCCTTGTATATATATATATATATTTCTCAATTGTAAGTAGATCATTACATTAATGAGAATCAAGGTCTTTCTTCTTTCTCTCTCTCTCAACAGTGATCAATTGATTTGCCTTCGACTTTACAAAGAAATTGTTTATTTGCTAGTGACCCCCCTTTTCTTTGGAGTTGATCTATCATCAAAACTTTTCCCCAACTGGCTTCCTAAACAAAAAACTTGCTCTGGTTGGGACCCAAGAAGTCCAGATAATGCCTGAAGGGAAGGGAATCGACATCCCTGGCTCCAAGACGAAGAAAAGGAATTTGATAGAAAAAGCTAAGGCTTGGCCTTGATGTTAATCAGTTGGACTTTGTTCATCTTAGTAGAGAACAAATTTTACAAATTTATTAATATCCTATGCTAATAAACATAATAAGGCTGCTTTGACACTTGTTTACCAGCCCCCATGGATTTCAAGGCACATTTTTCCATATTTTGTTGATATTCTTTTGCTTAAATGAAGGTTGGTGAATGGCTGTGTAGGATTATAGGAGCTTTGATTGGTGATAATGATTATGTCAGCATTTAAATATTACAGATTAATGAGCATGTATGGGTGTTTTACTCTCTCGTGAGGGTACAGAAGAATCCTGAACTGTAAATCTGGAATAATCATTAATGTTCTTTTTTTTTTTTTTTCCTTTGTTCTGTTATGTTAATTCTTGGTGAATTTAGCAGGAGGGGATTGCTAACTCTGTGATGACACCATGCACGACTAGCTGTAGAGGTGAGAAGGTTGCCAACGGAGGAGAGATCTGCAACTTTATCATGCCAGATCAGGATGGAATGCTGATAGAAGATAGGGCTCTGGTTACTTACGAGTCCAACTCTGAACATCTTGACAAACTTCAAATTACTATTGCTTCGAAGGAAAAATTATTGTCACAAACTGCCCTGAAAGTTCTTCTCAGAAAAAGGGATAGACTGGTATACTTCTTTCCTTTAATAGTTAAGATAAGCATTGTTTCTGAATTCATGCATGTGTGTGGTCATCATCCAATTGCGCCTGGTGCAGAACACTGCTAGTTTTATAACAATAGAAACTTCATGCAGGATTCATGTTTCATTTATTCCACTGTTGAATTGCATGTGCCCTCCATGCTCAGCATATTGATCGGAGATTAACTGCTGTTCCATCTATATAAAACTATATATTTGAGCTCTATTTGAATTTTGGGTTCAGTAATAGATGAGCTGGTGGTACTTTGATCAATATGATATTTGGTGCGCATGATATCTGAGAAGTAGCATTATTCCAGCATTTAACTTGGGAAAACAGTGGTCTTGTGTGAAGTTATTTGGTGTAAAATAGCAATGTTTTATACTAGGTGTAATTGAATCATCTGTCTCACTGAACACATTGTAAATTGATTTGTAATTGGCAGTCTATTTGACTGCATGCCTTCTGTAGATGGAAATAGGTGGTGGCCTGTATTCAATCGATTTCATTCTTCAGAATGTTGTATGGATCTCTTAATTGGTTTAGGCTCTGACCTAAGAGGTTACCTAAATGGACATATCTGATGGTGTCATTACTTTATTCCCTTAGTTCATCATATCATCTTTTACATCTATAGTTTGCTGTCCTATTTTGAAAATTCTTTGCTTTTTACTTCAGAAGTCAGGAAAGTTTCTTATCAAGTTGTTATGCACTTGTGTTTTCAGTCTCATCAGCAACGCAAATTAGAAGATGAGATTGCACAATGTGATAAAAATATTCAGACAATTTTAGATGGTATGACTCTCTTCTGGTGCTTTTGTATTTTGTTAACATTTTCTGCTTTTATTTTTGCAAGTCATGCTTAAAATATAAGTGGATTATGAGATCAGATTAACTCTGTGTTATTACAGCGTTAATTGGCTTATAATCTTGAACACACTCAAGTCACTTGCATTGGTGGTGCAGTGCAGTCTCCCTAGCCTTAAGACCCTGTTCCTTTTCAGTAGGAAACTACGAAACCTGAAAATAATGTTTGTGAACATTGGTTGGTTGAAATGGTTCTACATATGCCTAGTGCTAGTTCCTTTTTAAGGACACTGGTTCAAGTTCCTTCTTGTTTTTAGGTTACCATTGGAACCAGAGCCTGACTAGTTTTAGTAGGACACTATAACACAGAGTTAGGGATAAGAATCAAGGGAGCAAAGCAGAAAAACAGGATGGGAACATTGGTTTGTGTGTGTATGTGGGTGGGTTATAACCTGCTGTGGCCAGCCCTTGTCTGAGTGTCTGAGCCAAGGCCCACCATTTTTTCTGGACCCATTTTTAAGCAATCATTTCTGAAATGGGCGGGCTCTTTTAAAATAATTTGGATCAACTGATTAATGTACAATCTTTTCTTCTTCTTCCTACTAATTTAAGGGACCGGACATAGAAAAGATTTTCTAGGCTTCATAACACCAATACTCAGAAGTTGAAGTTCATGCTTGTCATGAACTTATATGGGAATAGAGGAGGTTTGGATTTGATGAAGGGAGCATAAGATTGGCATGACAAACATATCTCCAAGCTAGCGAAATTAGGCGAAGAAGCACCCACAAAAGGCATGGTTAAATATCTCCTCCTTATTGGAAGGTTGCTTCTGAGTTTTGGCAAGGGTAGAGGCAAGGTGATTTGGAGGTGTTCCACCTTTTTACACTTCATCTTATCCAAAAGGCCAAGAAAGGTATTCCACTTTTTAGCAGCATTTGGATGAAAAGAAGTCTGAAATTTTTTAAGGTGGGAGAATGTCCAGTTTGCCTGGCATAAAAGATTTCCAAGATTAATATCCAGTTCCCTTGATCTACAGAATAATTTATAATTTTGATGGATGCTTCCAATTGAAGTCTAATTCTACAACATGTTTTCTTTAGGGAATTGAGGGCCTATGCCACTGTGGAGGATACTTGTATGAATCATACTGGTGATTTTGTTTATCTTCTTACTAAAAGCTGAAGTTAGTATGCTTTTGGTTGGTTTTATTTGTGCTAGAGATCAGGATTTTATTTCCCTTTTAAAGGAGATTTTTCTGTGTAACTACCTTTTTTTTTGCTAAAGATTGGAAATGGGATAGTGTGAATTTTTGGCTAAGAAAGATAGGAGATTTCACCTTTTTTAGGTGTTCAGTTTTCCTGGATGCACCAGACCCAGATCTGTAAACTTCTCTTGAAGATCACTATTGGGTTGAAGATCAACACGGGGAGAGTATTCTTGATGTTAAATTGAAAGAGAGGGCAACCTTTAACTACTCAACTGAAAGTAGAACTATTTTAAATTTGATATCATGTCAAATGACTCGGATGATATGCCAATCTCTTCGTAGTAAGAGATATTTTACTAATATATCATTTTTTTTTTAACCCTGTAAGGGCCTTGCCAATGACAGTTTCTGCAAATTCATTCCTGCAGGGCGATGTTCTGAAGTCATAGCACTATCATGGTTGGCAGCCCATAGGAAAGTAAATACCAATTATAAACGTTGATTCAGAAGGTGACACAAATTCTTTCCCGGGAACTTTTCTGTGCTTTTGAAAGGAGGATGGAGAGTTGGCCAAAAAGAAACAAGTGGAAAATCGGTAGATCACTTAGTTATCCATTGCCCTTCTCCCATGCAGTGTGGAAAAGGCTGTTTTCTTAGGCAGAAATCTCTTGGACTGGCTCTGAAACAAAATAATAGTAAAGCTGGAAATTCACTTGGGAAGTGTAGGTGAAGATTGTAGAGGAATGCTAGGGGCTGAGGATAATACAGAATCTTTAGAGGTGTCTGGTAGAAGTCCTTTTCCTCTCTTTGGCTTCCGTCATCCAAAAACTGTTATGGAATCCCTTAGTATCCTTATGTCATATTGGAGGATGTGACATTTCTACCATTAACTTACAATCGTGATTTCTTTCCCTTGGTGGACAATTCCATATAACCATCTTAATGTATTGTTGAATGATTTAGGGAATCCAGGTTGGAAAGAAATGGGTTATCATCAGGAATCATATAGGAGAGGCCATTTTAGCTTTTACTTTAGAGATGCGGGGAGGGCTTCTGTAGATGCAAAAGTTCTTGTCTGTATCAGAAAGTCTTAAGAGAGTGAATCTTTAGGTTTGAGCTAGTTTTTGATAGACTGGGACTCACTGCTCGTTATTTCCTGGGTAAGGGAGAGCAGATGTGAATCCTTGATATGCACCCATCTCATGAAGTCCTGACTAAATATGTCAGGTCTGTGTGGAGTTTACATGGTTGTCTTAAGGTAAAACATGAAATTGGCATCCTATAAACAAGGAGCCCTTTTTTTCAAACTGGATCAGTAAAACTATAAGCAGACTTTTAGCTAAAGAAGCAGCAGATTTCATATCAGATTTGATAAATCAAATGTTATTCCATGGTCATCTTTGTTATCAATCCTGGATTCCTAGACCACTTGGGCAGCAGCCAAAGTTGGAAAGATTGGTGGGTTTGGATAATGTCTTAAGTGATATTGTAACATGCCTGGAAGCAATCTAAACCACTTTCCTTGGTCATCTTCTATATATGCTAGGGACATTATCTTATTCGAACCTTCTATGTAACATTGTCTGAGAAATGAAATTTGTAGAATGACAGTTTTATACTAGAAATGAGAAATTTTTGGTCCAGCTTTTGGAAATTGGATCTCTGCCCACCCTTCATCCCACAGTGATCCATAGCAGCCATCAATAAATGCAAAGAATCTAAACTTATATTTTTGTCTTTCTCTACTCACAATTTTATCTTTTCTTCTGAATTTTCTTAGGTGGTGAAGATGATTTGGCGTTAAAGATAGAATCAATTTTAGAATTTTGTAATGACGCGTGCCCTCAAACTCGAGATAGGACTTACCGCCATCTTGAGGACCAAGAATCGCCTCAACATATCAAGAGGAAGAGATTGTCTGAGGCCATTCTGAATATACAAAAGTCATGTCAGGCAAGTTGTGGCTTTAGAATTCTTTTCATTTACATATTATTCTTTTCCTTATGAATTTAAAATCTTATTATCTTTAGATATTCTGGATTCTAAATATTATGATCTATCAACAATTTTTTTATGATGCTACATATGACCTTCAACATTGGAGGTTTTCAGCTTGACAACAAAATATGAGTTTTCTTGTAATTAACGGAAATTTTCCTCCAGAGAAGAAAATGCCTTTGCCACAAGATATGTGAAAGTTCATAACAAGTTATTTCTTTCATACTTTATCCACCGGGAAAGAAATGAGCTAATTATTCTGACCGGATCAAATACTCGAAGCAACCCAAACTAGATCTTTAGTTGAGCCATATCCATCATGCAACTTGTTTATGACCTTGGATTGTTGTGTCTTATGTAACGCTACCCAGAAGTCTGACAAGCTATATGAGCTCCTGAAATTCTAGACCCATGAACTCAACCAAACATGGAGCATAATGTATCATTTTATGTCTGAGTGATATTCATCAGGATTCATCACAATTATGAGCTTGTTCAGAATGTCAGTGTCATGAGTTGTGTGATCTTGGGCTGCATGCTAATTAATGATATTTTACATGGTACAGACTCATCACACTTTGTTCATTGAGCAGGAACTCGATGGTATCTGTTATGAGAACAACTGGATATTACCAACATATCGAGTATCCCTATTAGATGGTAAGATGATCTAACTTTGATTCACGAGAGGAAATTTGAGTTACTTTTGTTTTTGACTGTGTGCTGTCTTCTGAATTGGTACCTGAGCAATGTTTAAGGAGAATTTCTTCAAACCCAGTCTGACTGGTTATTTGAGTCCCTTTGTTTCTTATGAGAGTTTGTTTGGGACACAAGGAAGGATGCCTCAAACTAGAAGCTGTGGTTCTAGTTTAAAATTAAGTACATAGCCTTACTAATAAAGGGGGCTCTACCATCACCAAAAATTCATCAACTTTCAAACAAAAGGCTTTACTAATAATGGAAATGCCAGATATCCAAACAAAAATGTAAGGCAATGGTGGATCACCCTGTCGAACCCCTCTACATGGCTTGAACTCCTCTGGAGCCCCTTTCCATTCTTCCTTCGCCCCTCACTCCCCCTAATAATTGCAAGAAGCCCGAAGCCCCTCTGTGATAAGGAAGGAAACAAAATAATCTAATTATTGAGTGGAACTCGATAACTTTGGTTTTTCTTGAATTTTGTTTGCAATAGTTTATGGGAATTATTAAATTTGATATTAATGTGATATATCATTATAAATGTTGAATATTTATGAAAATATATAAAAAAAGTGTACTTGATGTATTAGATTTTGTGGCATGACACAATGTATCAAGATCTTGTTTGGAATGACATTTAACTTGTGCATTTAGCAGTAGAAGAAGAGAGTTAAGTTATAATTGACCTTTCAACACCACTGTTAGCATTTAAAAAACTCTCCCAAACAGGGCTCTAAAACCCCCACCCGAACCCCAGATCAGGGATGTATGTAGAGACAGTCTAATATTTACATATTCAGAAAAACTGGGCTAATGCATGTCTTTTAATTCTTATTGCATTTGTAGGCAAATCTGAAGGCACTGTGAGTGTAAAAGGGGTGGATTTCGAGATTTCGGTTGTAGGGGAGCCGTGTGACACTCCTCGGGAAGCCAGGGAATCGGCCGCTGCACAAATGCTGGCAAAACTGCAGAGTATGGCGACCGCAGCAGCAGGTAGGTTTTGAGTTTGGTGGGCTCACGTGTAGGGGCTTCCTCTGCCCAGAAATATTCTGTTGAGAGTGATGTAATGAATTTGTACCGTTTTTAAACTTGGAGCTTGTAAACTGTTTCCAAAGTTACTTGATAACACTTCTATAATTTGATTCCATCTGCTTGGGGTACTGACATAACAAAGTTTCATTAAACATGAAATAACATTCTTTATGAACTAGAAACACGACAAATATCATCGAATGATTTTCAAAACTTTATCAAACGTCTGGTTTGTGTAACAACATTTCCCAGAATTATGAAAGATTTTTAACCCTAACCCCTCCCAAATGGGGTGTTAGTAACATGACCGAACTTAACCAATTAAACTAAACAGCCCCATAAATGAGCTCTCACAGCTACATGTTTGAATTTGAACCTTGAGTTGCCCCAGAGCATTGCCATAGCTTTTGCAGATTGCCCTGTACATCTTAGATCTCACTGTAGGAACATAAAACCTATGCAGCATGCAGATCTCTATTAATAGTACAAGTGAATTCCTGGCTGATGAATCGAAAGTACAATTTTGCTAAGATGATGACAATCAATGAGAAATGACACAATTTGAGACCTATCCTAAGAAATGCATGTAAAAACCACAACTACTCCACTTCGACATCTTCTAACCTTTGAAATGTTCTCTTTGGAGCTATTTCAGTTCAGACCTTCGAGCTCACAGGGGGAGAGACATGCTTATTACTCAACAATTTCACATTAAAAAAATCCGATTTTATACAAACTATCGAGTTCAAAGAAAACAACGTTGAAAAAAATTTGAGAAGGGAGATGTTAGAATCAGAAGTTTGCCTCATCATTGGCAAACTTCAACAAAAACTTCAAAATTGAAGGCTTTGGATCTTCCCCAACCCCACCATCTTTGGCTTCGAATACACCCTTCATAATGCGCGTGTAAAGCCTTTCCAGCTGTGGAATACCATAGTTTTCAGTATGCTCCACAAAAAGCAGCTTGACCGATTCCATTTGGCTCGAAATGTCTACATCTGACATTACAACATCTTCTTGGGACCCACTTGCACTGGTATGACCTGAAGCTTCTTGAGAGGTTTCAGGTCTATGGTTATCAGCAAGAGAGCACTCTGGCTGTTCAGGACTTGCGTCATTTGCGTCATTTGCGTCATTTGCCTCATTTTCTTGTGATGACTTTAATGGTGCAGCTTCCTGTTGCCGCGGCTTGTCTTCTGCTGTTGACACTGAGAGTCACAGGAGGTTTGAACATTAAAAACTGAAGTTAGATAATCCTTTTCAGGAAATAAGGAAAAAATGGTAGAAAGGACAAATGGTTTCCTGTATGTATACACAAACACAATTGAAACCACCCATAAAGTGCCTATGTGACATATCAAAGGATATGCAAAGATCTAGTCAATTACAGAGTGGGAGGTCTTTTTTTTTTATAGGCAAGGAGTGAGGAGAGCCTCCTTCATAACACTGCCATCTGAACCAAGCATCTATGCTGCCTACCTTGCTAGACATTCAAAACTTTTTAGCGAGCATCCCTAAGGGTTGTAGGTGATTCCTGTAAATGATCCTTGTAAAATTCAAGCAAACTAATTTTCTGAAACCATCTTGAGATCAACTGGTTCAGATCTTCAATATAATTGAGAGCACAAATAAGAGATTATGATTCATGAGCATGGATCAGTCATGTTTCCTCCCCCTCCATGACTTATCAAAGTACCCTTGGGATTGGCATATATCCTCATTGGGTAGCCCTGGTCCGTTTGCTTGGGCTCCTAGATTTTACTGGGTAAGGTTTTTATGTTAACTCTGCTTTGTGTGGTTTTGTGTCAAATGCTCTCTCTTCTTATCTTCGTATCCATGCATTGGCAGGTTCCATACCATGCACCATGCAGTCAACACAAAAGTTGATCCTTCAATAGATTTCAAGCACTAGACCATATTGAGATCAAATTTAAACAAGGCATTGAGGAGATTTCAAATTAATGAAGAGCTTGTTTCAGGAATACTAGGCAAATTCCTACAGGACAATGAAGGCATTAAACAAAAATTATACTTGAATATCCTAGTAAAAAAGTGCAGACTTTTTATTGGAGGAAAAGAAAATAGAAGGGAAAAAGTTAGCAGGAACTATTTCCAACAGAAATAAGACATGTTCCCAGTTTTCTAGGGAATGGAGATATTTATTGAGAACTGTAGTCTAATTTGAGTTCAAAGTACATTGCAAAATTCAACTATCTTTTTTCACAAATTCCTTAGTAGTTTCTTTCTAATGATTGCTTTTAAGTGTCAGCTCAGACCATTAACAAGCCAAAGGGTATGACTACCAAAAAGAACTCTTTCCTTGATACAAAGTTTTACCACATAATCAATATTGTTGCACTCAAGGATAAACATATCAATTTCGATGTATATATCGGTAACTTGATTTTACAAATATATCGCAGAATGTCGGTAGATATTTTGACAAAATATCGGTAAGACAAAAATTGATTAAAACTCATAAAAATGCTAGGAAAAACTCTTAAAAATGATACAAGTATACTAGACATTTTAAAATTGTTTTGTTGAATAAATTAATATATATAATATAATTTGTAATATTCGACAATAACATTCAGAATTTGAAAGCATATTTTATGTACATCTATCTAATTTTGATATACTCACTGACAAAAAAGAAATGATGATTCATATAAGTATTTTTTATTTTAAAATATTGATAATTTTATTTATACATTTATATAACTATCCTACAAAACACTCAAAAATTAAAATTAATTTATTTATAATAATTTTATTCTAATTAATTTATAATATTTATATATACAAAAAATATTTATTAATTTATGCACATATAATTTATAATATAAATATATAAGTAAGATTTTAAGATTTTATATATAATGTTTATAACTTAGTTATATATAAACTATGTACATCTAAATTATAAAAACATAGCCAGCATGGTGCCACTGATATCATTTTATAAACTAAAGGTCATGGGTTCAATTCCCATCCCTGCACTTGATTTCAATCTCTCTTTTGAGCATGAACTGCAATCCCACACTGACAATAGACAACACCCAAAATGATTACGCCAAGTGAACCAACACAAGTCCACAGTGTGCTGGGAAGCTCAATGGGGAGCACATCTACATAGCGGGCCACATGGGCCCAATAAAATTTTGAAATTCAAAGTCAAGTTGGCAGACATCACACTGATATTTCGGCCTTAAACCGGATATAGCGGGAAAATGGGATATATAAGGAAAATATCGGTATTTCATGGATAAATTGCCGATAAATTGTCTTTTCAGGAAATATTGGAGCGCAGATATTTCTCCTCCACTTATCATGTCGGAGGCTGCCGATACACAATATATCAGCGATATTTCACCAATAAATCAAGATACTTTCATCCTTGGTTGCACTATTTATTTATTTCTGATATTGAGTTCCAACTCAATTAAAAGAAAGGGAAAGAACAAAAGAACAAAAGTGGTATCCAAAAGTGAAAATACCTGAAGGTGCAGCATCAACATTCTTTTTTGGTCTTTTCAATGCTTCATAGCTTTGGTCGAGATTAACCTCTGGCTGCACATTACGAAGTCGAGCACTTGCTCTAGTAACAGTTGCCATCTGAACAACAGGAGTGGGTGTGAAAACTGAGCCCCCAAGCTCGTCTGGCATATGGGCTGGACCCCCTTGGGCAGCAATCTTTTCACAGAATGCAACCAGTGCAGGGTCCATCTGTGACAGCATTCCATAAACCTGAAAGAATATTGCTCCAGGATAAAGTGCAAGTTTCTAAGCCCAAAAGTGAAACTGAAGAACAAATAAAACATACTGCATCTCGAAGCTCGTAGGCTCTACTGACGATCCTAGCTCCATTGTAATCATCTCCATTATAAGCCTGAAATAGGGAAAATCAGAAAGCACTGTAACACTGCTTCGCAAATTACATGCCAATCATTCAAGCATAATTGGTCTGCTAGCTTTCTATGTATTCTGACTTGAAACTTGGTTGGAATATGTAGCAACCATATTATGGCATAGAACTGACAACCCCTTGAATCATTTAGTAAATCTTCAGATAATCAAAGCCCATTGTATATAGGAGAGTTGATAAGAAAACATGAATAATTGGAAATGAGAACTCTGAAAATATAAAGGAAAAGAAAACTAAGATAAGCTTGAATACAAGGAATACAGTCAACATACCAATGGTGAACCCTGACTCATATTAAAGCCATCATTCTCACTGACATCAACATCTTCACAAATTTAACTCAATGCAATCAAAGAAAGATTCATTTAACTGCTACAAATAAAAAATTAAATCTGCCTTTTTTCATCCTATGTAGAGCACAATGGTCCATTCAATTCAAAAATTTTCCCACAAACCAATGATAGCTAGGTGCTCTTGCACATCGTTTCATGTTCCAATAGAAAACATTTGGCCCTGAAAAACTTAATTATAAACATTGGCTTCACCATGTGTCCTAACTGGAATTAACAAAATCCGTATAAGCAACATCATCTCTCACAGTTAATAATAATTATGACATTGCTCTTACAATGTTTTACTTAATATAGAAGCTATTCTCTAACTTAATACATGTGCATAGCCTGTGCTTCCACTCATTTCTTGTTTAAATAAATGCCAACACCCATACCCTATGAGCATCCCCCTGCACACTGTTTATTGTGAGAATCTAGCTTGCACTTTAGTGATTTGACAAACAAAATGAAAATTCCCAAAATGAAAGAAAGCAACTACATGCTACCACCATATAATAGTACACACCTTCGCATTGTTAACAATAAGATCAATATCTTGCAGGAATACTGAACATGTAATATACTGCCCACAGTCCACACGCTGCAGAAGTGTAGCCATGTCCATGGGATTCTGAATGATTGAGCGATAGTTTGGTGCATCCTCATCCATGACCGGATAATGGAAGACAGTGAACCTTTTATCATACAAAATCCTGCATGAAAAAAAATAAAATAAGAAAGGGGATCAATTGCGTTTTGAGATGTAGTTGTCGCTTTGTCAAAATGAGCAGGCTTAGGGCCCCTGAGTATGGAGTAAGCTTCCAAGACAATCCGATAAGAATACCGGCTTTTTTTTCCCTTTTGTAGATTAGTTTGCAAGTAGCAGACTTGAAACTTGGCTTGCTTAAACCTGGATCAAGCTTCAGCTTCACTGGATTTAAAGTTTGGCTCATGTAAACGTGATTGTGCTTGAGCATCATGAGCCTAACAGACCCTTTTCATAAGGCATAATCCAATGCTTGAAAAGGCTATTTCATTTAAACCTCAAAAACGCCAACATTGAAAGGCTAATTTTGATCATTTAATGTTATCATGCTTTAGCCTCACGAACCTAATCTTAAAGCCAAAATTTTATAACTAGATTTAACATAACTTAAAAGCTCCTTGATTTAAAAATTTAAAATAAAACAAGAACATTTAGAACACTTTAAGGAGAAAAAAAAATATGCAACTTAATCTGGCACGGATCCAATTTCAGTCTCCTCTTTTTCTGGTTAAATCTTTTGCAAAAAATCCTATTTAAAGATAGATGCAAACATAACATAACACTGATATTAAAAAAATGCAGAAGAAATTAAGCAGCGAAAAGACAAAGAAAATATGAATATTTAGGCAAATGTCTAGGAATAACAGAAGACCACCATACCGGTTGCAAACATCTCTAAGACACATTCGCAGTCGCCGCAGTGCATGTTGTTCAGCTTCTACCTTGGCTTTTAACTCGGAGACTTTTGGGCCACTTGCTACTTTTGGTGCTTTGGGGAGTTCAGGAAGGGCCTGTTCTTGGGATTTTCCCTTTGCACCCTCTGATGACACTGACAAAGCAGCTTCAACCAAACGCTCAAAAAACAGATTTCTGTCTTCAATTGATGGTTTTCCCACTTCATAGCTGTCAGGAAAGTGTATACAGACAATATTACAACGCTAAATTTTGAGCAAGAAAACCACTACATGAATTTGTATTTATCGTTGGCAATGGTAGAGACTAGAGTAGAAAATATACTACAAGCACCAACTCCAAAATATGTTGAACTATATAACATGAAACCACTATTTACAATATTAAGTCACCTGCCTTCAATGACTACATACACAACATACATATCATAGGAAACAAAGAAATACCATCAGACTGTTAAAAAACCCAAACAAAAAAGAGAAAAAATATAACCTTTACAAGCAAGGCAGAACCCATAGGCCCAAGTGCAACCGAACTAAAAGCCAAAAAGCTGTAGAGCTAATACAAGCCTAGACACCAATACATATCAATACATCACGGAGTAACAAACCACACCAAGCATGACAACTTAAACCCTTGGCCCAATACAACCAAATTAAAAGCAAAAATCTAAGACCCAAAATAAGATTACTTGTCAATAAATATCAATCGTCACCAGACGACAAACCATCCCAACCACAAATCTACCACGCAAAAAGTGTAAAGATGAGTTACACTGTTCTAGCAGGATGCAATAAATGGTTGTGTTATTTCATCTGAAAATTCATGTTCATTTTATATTACCAAACATTTAAGTCCTCAATAAAAAAAAAAATTACCTGGAGTCTGAAATTGTAGAAAAAAATATTAGAGACTGTACTGCTAGAACATCGAAAAATTATTAAGTTTGAAATTAATAAAACATACATATTACGGTGAGAAAAGACTGAAGTTGCACCCATTGTCTCCAATTCGGATGGGGGTGTTGAGGATGTTCCTAGTAATAATATGGGAAAGTCAGAAGGCAATTCTTCCAATAGGGTTCGCAGAACAGCCTTAAGCTGCTCATGTGCCTGCAACATGACATATCAAAATCAGATAGGACAAGCATATGTTCAGTTGTAACAAAATTTTCAAAATTAAGTTTACACTCACATTCTCCCACCAAAGATGGAATTGAGGTAAATACAGTATGGATGGTGTTGTTCTTCTTGCTTCACCAAATATATGCACCAATGCCTCTTCTGGTGTCTTTGCACTAGGATCTGAAAGAAGAGCTGGAAATCCTAAAGAATGAACAGGAAATTTCTCCAGCTCATGTAAAATAGCTGGCCCAAGATGATCCTGTTAAACTAAAGCAGTAAGTATATTTAGTTTTGGCTCAGACTGTGACCAATTTGTCAATATCAAGAGTTTCAAAGGTAATTACCAGGCCCACATCTTCACTGCCATATAACAAAAACCGAGGTCTATACACAAGAGGAATTGCAGAACCATAGGACAGCATAGAAAGCTTTGTTAATTCTGAGGAAATTGCAAGAGCAGGAAAAATATCTGATATATAATTCATAGCCTTCTGGAGATGCCTTTGTAGACATGGTGCAACAACTAACGACAATGGTCGAGAGTGAACAATAGAGCCCCTGTGTGCAGCAGGGGTAATTGTTGACATGGCTTCTACAAAATGATACTTTTCGACCTTTACTGAATCAACATCTATCACAAATTTTTCATCACTAGTGTAAACCTGAGGATATTTTTCACGAAAAGCACGAATTGCAGCTTCAGTGCAAAGAGCTTTTAAATCAGCACCACAATATCCTACACAACTGGCAGCAAGCTCCAATTTTAGTTCCTTTGAAGGAGGCCGCTTCCATTTGCGTGTATGAATCTCTAATATTTCAGCACGTGCCTCACAACCAGGCAGAGGAAAGTTGAATTCACGATCAAACCGACCAGGGCGGCGTAAGGCTCCATCAATGGCATCAATCCGGTTGGTTGCTCCAATCAGAACGACTTGTCCACGAGAATCAAGACCATCCATTAATGCAAGCAAAGTTGACACGATAGAATTGTGAATTTGCTCTTGTTTGCTAGAGCGAACAGGGGCAAGTCCATCAATTTCATCAAAGAAGATAATAGATGGTTGATTCCTTTGAGCTTCTTCAAAAAGTAGTTTCAATTGTCTTTCAGCCTCGCCTACCCATTTGCTAAGCACATCAGCACCCTTTCGCATGTAAAAACTGACTTTCTGGCCAGCCTTTGAAGCAGCACAAGCCAATGCTCTTGCAATAAGTGTTTTCCCAGTGCCAGGGGGACCACATAACAAGACCCCCCTGGGAGGGGTGATGTGGTAACTAGCAAAGAAATCTGGATATAGCAAGGGGAAGAAAACCATTTCTTTCAATGCATCAATATATTGAGAAAGCCCACCTATGTCATCAAAACTTACACTCTCATCAACCTGTAAAGGTTGAATATCAGCCCCTCCCTTGGAGCTTGGTCCAGCTGTTTGGATCCCAGAAGTCAAGGTAGCAAAAGCATCACTCTGATGTCCCCAACCAGAAGCAGCAACATTCAAGCCCCACGCTGATGTCCCAGGCACATCTAGTCCGCCAAAAAGCCAAGGTGGTGCAGATCTGCTCCCACCACGCCCCCAAGGAATAGCAGGACCTTGATCTAGCTCATCCACAAGAAGAGAGTCATCAGAATCTTCGGCTCTTGCTAGGCGATGCCGCTTGTGACCTCGAGATCCACCCTTCCTTGCATCTCTGCTGACCTTAGTACCCATCCCTTGATGTAACACTCTTCGAGGAGATCTTGGTCTTTGCTTACCTTCTTCAAGAGAAAGCCTGCGGACATCAGCACGATTACGAAGATCATACCGCCTCCTTCCTTCCTCCTGTTCTTCTTCACCCTCTTCATCATCACCATCTTCCTCTCCATCATCCTCGCCCTCGCCATCACCGTCACCATCACCCTCATCTTCATCCTCACCATCATCAGCATCAGCATCAGCATCATTATCTTCAACCTCATTCCCATTTTCTGTTTCATCATGGCCAACCTTCTCTTCAGATGTACCTTGTTCATCATCAGATTCTAGATTCAACTGTTCTCTTGCAACTGCTTTTGAGCGACGGGGACGAAGTCCTTCACGCCTCGGCAATGGTCTAGCATCAAGGATTTTTTTATGTTTAGGAGATGATAACTCATCTTGACTTGCACTATTGTCAATGCGGTTTCTAGAAGGTCGATACTTGGGTCTCTGAAACAAAACCACCCAAAACATTAAGTCCCTGATAAATCATATTATACTATACAATGAAAATGTTGAATCACAGATGAAGTCAGATTATGAATGACCTTGATAATCAAATCATGCTTACAAGAGAGTGAAAACTCACCATCAAGTCATCATCTTCCTCTGACCCAGAACTATCTGTATAACCTTCAAGATTTACAGAAATCCTCCTCTTTCTGGTAGAACGTCGAAGGTTGGTCGCAACTGACTGAAAACAAAAGCACAAAAAACTGACCATAAGAACATAAAATGCATAATATTCCTGTGAAATCAGAGGTTAGTCTTTCAGTTTAACTAGCTTCATCAGAAAAGGCACATGAAATTATATATATATAGATAGTGAGAAGAAGAGGCACGATAATCAAGCAATTCTCCTAACCATAGTAAGAGAAAAAAAATAAGTAACCTGATCGGCTAAAAATAATTCCCCTAACCAAGTACTCACACATGAGACTGAAATCACAGTTTTCAGGGAATCATAAAACCTAACTGAAAACCCTCTTCATCATATTATACAAGTTCAATCAAGGTAAATCTATCTTCACACCCTGCTCATCATGCAAAAGGCATACCAATGCAAGAGGAAAAGATACTTCACAATTCATAATTATTCAAATCTAACAAAATTTACTGTGGCTTCCTTACAATCTCACTGGCATCATAATCTCCACTGCTTAACAAAAACAGATGTATAAACTATCATCAGCCAATAAATCTAAGATTGCAGTTCTTTAACATAAAAATCTCAATGTCCTTACACTGCCTATCAAAACAGAACTTATATATCCATCCCCAATGAGAGAAAACCTTTATCCGTTGACTTATCAGCACAATGACAATATGGGAAAATGATATAAATTCACAAAATGAGCACATACATTACTATTTGAGTTCCGCATTGGCCGATTCCCAGGACGCAACATCTTGGCAATCTGAGAAGCTGCTGTTCTTGTCTTAGTTTTGCTTTTCTTGCCACGTATAATGGTTGGACTATAATACAAGTATGAGCGACCATACATCTTTGGCCTTCTCCTGAGCCTATCACTTGTGCGTACTGGTCCTGAAGCAGATCCATCCCCTTGACCAGACCGTTTTGAATACATAGATAATTACTATCTTCTGTTATTATATCCTTGGATAAGCATCGGACATGTCACCTGGCTACATGTTCACATACAAGCAAACTTGAATTCCAGCCTCAAAATCAACAACAATAAAGAGTCACTAACTCTCTGAATTATAAAAAATAAACAATGAAACATAACATAAAGGACAGGAAAACACTTGGATGTAGTTAAAAAGAGCAATCAAAAGGTAAAAACAAGAGAAAGGAATCAACAAGAACCCAGGTGTCAAATTGGCAGGGCAAGAAACCATACTTGTCTTGTGTCAGATAAAAGTAAGAATGAAGAGCTTGTATAAAAGAACAAAGGGAAAGAAATAGTTAACAAAAAGGATATCTTGTAAATTTTCAAGTCCTAAAAACAATTAAAGTTATCAGAAGACAATTTGTGTCAATCAGAAACATTATCTGGGTAGCTGCCACACATCCATTGGAAATATCACAATTAACAACTGTGAAGAGGTGCTTCTAGGCTAGAGAACTTTGTAGGGAGTTTTTATGTCCTTGAGAATGCTTTCTTGTTCCTTGCATTCAGCTTTTAATTGTTTTCCTAAGGGCCTTTTCTTTCTTTGTACTCGTCCTTCTTGTACCTTTGATCTTGATGCAATGGATGTATCATATTAGTAAAAAGGAAGAAGAAGAAGTCACAATTTAACTGGATTTGCATTCACTCAAGAGAGGGAACAATGGTACTCTTCCTCTTGTGCTCTAAGTTGTAAATATTTTTACATTTATTATTTATTATTTCCCCCTTCTAAACCAAAGTTTAATTTATTGATAATGTAAAAATATCAAATTCAGATTCAAATAAGAACTTCGCAACTGTACCAATTAGGAGTTGAGGTGGTTAGAACTATACCTCAAAATGCTCCCAGCGTAGGAGCTGAAGAATGTTACAAAACGTAAAAAAAAAATTCAACTGTTAATTCAGTCATAATGCCATTGACATCAAAGGACAATATTCTTTGAATAAGAAATTAAATTATCCAACCACTCTCTTATCGTTCTTTTACATGTTTCTATTTCTTTATTCTTGTTTCCTATCATGTGGAAGTGAACAAGCAACATGTTCTTGGGTTATGCCCACTTTTGGTGCTTTTGTTATATTTTCTTTGCTTATCAAAAAGGAAAAAGAAAAAAAAAAAAAAAAGACTCTGTAGCATTTAATGGACATAGGAGGATACCTCTTAGATGAAACTCCACCCTTGGCTGCAAGAGAAATCATGAAAAACCACCCTTTAGGGACCTAGAAAGACCAGCTATCTACCTCTAAAAATCCTAGAGAACCATGTAGGCTAATGGATCAAATTGAATGGATCCCTGACAAAATAAAGAGTGACCCTTTTTATTGCCTCTTTTAAACCTCAAAGACGGCAAGATGCTATGCAAATAGCAAGATTCTGGCTTTTAGAAGATGGTGGACCCTTACGATCACCGCATAAACTTTCACTGATCACATAACAACCACAAACATTCAAATGACTGTAGCAAGAGTTGACTATTAGATTGCAAGGGTCTATACATGAAGAATGCAAGGCTTCCAATCAAAAAAAAAAAATCCAGAGATAGCAAGGCTCTACACACACTGATGTGAATATGGATCTGATAGTTAAATTTATCTTTTTATACACAAAGAAACTACCAGCAGATCCAAGTGTGACATTCCGACATGGACTTGGTTATCAAACATGTCCACTCCCTAAGGACATGTTCGTTAACTTACAGATATAAACACAACACTAAAGTAAACTCACCCTCGTTCTTCTGCACCTAACTAGACTAAACAGATACGGGCTCTTTTGTCATGACTGGAACATCAACAAGTGTCAAATTGTCAATAAGGAGAAGTTCCCTGCAAACAGCAATAGAATCACATTGCATTTTCTCAGACCCAAAGAAAACATCAATTAATCTCAGTTTCAATACCTGCAATTCCTATCAATAATATATCTTCAGCAACATAGACAAGTGATAAACCCCAGACAAGCTGCTAGTCCAACTTAGTATGAAAAAGGAAAAATCACATAAGTTTTTTTTGGAAATTAGAATGGCCAGCAAAATTTCCCTACAAATAGATCAATTTCCGCAATTTAGCCAATGATAAACCCTACACGAGCTAATAATCCAACTGTTTAAGATAATATCCACAAAAGGCTAGCAAAAAACAATCATTGAATCCAAAATTAAAATCAAACACAAACTAAGTAAACCAAACTGCCCAAATTAGACCAAAAATCACACATGCAATCCACACACAGACTTTGGCACTGGAAACCTAGAATGCACAAAGAGCATCGCCGATCAATTTAAGCAACAAAAACACAACAATCATATTGTTCTCATCAAACAAAAAAATCAGAAAAAAATAGGAATGATTTGTCGGTTTCAACTGATGCAAAAAAAAAAAAAAAAATGACAACGAAAAATTGAGAATGTGAAAAAACAACCAGATTCCTTCAGGGGCGTTTCACCTGGCCGGAGATCTCGCCGCAGAATCGCCGGAGAACGGATAATCGAATCGGAGAGAAGCAGCGGCGAAGAGAATGGGTTCAGGGAGAGAGAAGGCTAAAACCCTCAAGAGCCCTTTGGTTTGGTGTAAATGGAATATAAAGAAAAAGTGTTATTGGCATATTCGAGATTTACTAATTCCAGGAAAGGAGGAAGTATGTGATTGGATAAAACGGAGTGAAAGGTTTTGGAAATAGTGGATATTTGCCTGGTGGTAAGAGGAAAAAACGTGATAGGTAAACGAGGTGGCATTTTTGCACTTTTTGTTACTAGGCGATTGCCACGTAAGCTTTTATTACTCTTTTTACACTGAAATAGATTTGATTTTAGATTTTTAAAATAAAAATAATGCACACGTTTGTCTTTAGACTGACAGACTGTCTTGAATTTGTTGAAACTTGTATGTTTTAAAAAACAAATATAAAAACACTTCCTTGCATATGATTTATTTTGAAACAATATCAAAAAAGGTCATTTTTAAAATATCTTATCAAATATCCATTTTATTTGTACTCTAAACTACGAGACTCCAAAATTACATAAATGTTGTCTTTCTCGTTTTTATTTAAATATCGAGAATCTCAAAATAACATAAACTATAAAATCTTATGTGACTCAATAAAAATCATATTACACAACATTGAATAGTAACATTAAAACTCAATTGAAGTTGAAAATTTTAAAATAAGCAGTAATAAATTAGTAATTGACAACAATGTTAAAGAGTCTTAAGGCGTTGTCAAGGACTTTGGGAAGAGTTATATTTTATATTTAATAGTCCACCTACCCTATAATCAACTTAGTCGAAGGTAGAATCTAATGGTTGAAAGAGCATTACACGTTACATAATGTCAAGTGCGCCCTTGACGAGGAACAGATTGGGAACAACTCCCTCAAAGGCCTTCCTCGAGTGTTAAACAATCAATTCATAACTAGTATCAACAAAGGGAATTCGATTGTTTAATTGAAACAAAGCGTTGCGATGATCACTACAAATGCTCACACAATATGATTCTTGCCTAGTGCTCTAAATGTCAAAGTAAATAAATTCAATTAAGCACGAATAAATGGTAGAAGTAACTATAACTCTCTTAAGATAGCAAAATGTCTTATCATCTAGCGAAGGAAAGAGCGAAAACAACAATCCATGTTGCCACAAAGGATTGGACCCACCATGTTTGAGGGCACAATGACAAATGGCACATTGAGATTGGACCACTCCTTTAATAGGTGTAACATTTTATTTTATTTTTTGGTCTTATTTTGTGCATCATAAGACAATATGGAAATGGCTTTAAATAAAAATAATATTTTTAGCACAATTCCAATTCATGTAACAGCAATATGCTTCAAAAGGGTAAGAGTATACTCATAGAAAGAAAAAGAAAATAAATAGAGACAAATGAAATATCTTAACTTTCTTATTTCCCTATTTATATATATATTTTAAAATTTCAATCAATGAATTTTCTGCAATCAATAACGCTCACATTTCCCCTCCTACTTTGATTTTTTTGGGGGGGTGGGGGGTTGGGTTTGCTTGCAACCACTTCTCAACAACATATATACTATTATTCAAGCCTTATAGAAACTCTGTAACACAACACTCAACTCATCTTCTGTACTTTATCTTCCTTTCCCATCATGGACTACACAAAACTTCATCTTCTTAGTTCTCTGCAAGACTGCAACTTCGAAAACCAGTGACGAACTTGATCTTTTCTTCAAGAAATCCAGCAGAACCCACCTCTTCTGGTCGCTGCATATCACCATAGACATTATCAATGACTATCAAACTTTTTGGAGAGAATGATGACAATGAATCATCAATCTTATAAGTACTGTAACTTAATCGAGATTTGTAGGTTTTTACTTATGTAATCATCAGCTTATACATTAAGGAGGTTGCAGTCAGTTTCCTGATATCTTAAGCTTCTGGGTGTGAAAGCGTAGAAGTATAAACAAACCACAAACTGATTTACAGTTGATGCTATGTAATCTGAATTTCTAAATAAAGAAAGAATGGAGGGCAAGCTGCCAGGGGAGAGAGAGGAGTGAAGAAAATATAATGTAGGTGGCTACATACATGTATTAGACAGCTGATCTGTTAGCATCCGGCGGCCTTCATGAATTTGTCATAAGGGCTTGAAGGGGGAAGTCTGAAAGACTGTTGTCCATACTCATGCGAGCATAGGAGAAGCTGATCCCGTCCTCGAACATGCTCTTTGTTTACCAACTTCAAATCATCTTCTAGAAAATCCAACTGGGATGGAAGGCATAAAGAGCAGTATAAACCTCAGTACATTTGGTATCAGCAGGAGATGAAACTGGTGGTATAGTTAAAATAAACCAAGACTAACATGCCTGCTGCTACAGGTTTTATGCTAAAAGCTCATCATATAGTCCACATTTTCAAAATGAGCTCCTTCCTGTCCCCTCACCCCCACTAAAGTTGTATCCTTGGATGCGGTTTTGGGTTGAACACGCAAAATACAAAAAAATGCACATCTCAATAAGAACTTCATAGAAGAGATTTTTTTTTTCTTTTTTTTTTTTTTTTTGAAAATATCATTAGTATTGGGTATGTATATCACTGCTAAATTGATTTCCACAGTATTTAAGGCTCGGGTTTGTTTTTTGTTTTTCCCTTTTTGGGTAGATATCAGAAAGCTTTTCTCAGGTTTCTGAAACATCACTGATCTCAATTGTCAGGTTGTATGTCTTAGAATCAAATGTGAAGTAATGGTTTTTCCATAAAAAAATTTATATTTTCAATCATGTTAAAATTCAAGCATGAGATAAAAACAGTGTTTTCTGCATCCTGAAGTGGCAAGCCTGTTGCATCTCGAATTAATACCCTTTCAGATGTTCAGATTTGAAATACCATAAGAGGTTAATAAATAATGAAGAAATTGATTTGTTTTTTCTATAGTAAATCTACTCACTGATTTTGTAGAGGGGCTGCTCTGCTCATTTTCACCGTAGACAACAATTGCTTTTGTATCTTGTTGCTTGAAACTTTGAAGCACTGACATCTTCTGTTGTTTACCCGTCACAAGGGCTTCACATTGACTCTTCATTTGGTCATACGGTATGGGTGTAGAGGAGACTGGGAAGCTTGCAACTTGTCGGGCTGTTTCCAAAACCTGTTGGTAACATAAATCCATATCAATATCGATGGATGTGGCAGGAAATTGACAGATGTTTTGTTTCTTATAGAAAGAACAAAATAGCGCATTGCATGAATTAGACAAATAACCAAATTCATTAACATAAGGGCTTATTGAGATATGCAGCTAGAATAGATGAAATGAACCCTCATTATTACTTCTTTTCATTTTCTATCTAAAGACATTTAGGCTATGTTTGGTTCCTAGAAAGTAATAAGAAAAGAAAAAAAAATGTCAAGGACAATTATTTTCTCATATTTGGTTTCATTAAAGAAAATACAAAAGAAAATAAAATATAATAAAGATTAGTTAGAAATTTGTGCATTTTTAAATTATTTAATCTTTATATAATAGAAAGAAATAAGTGAAATGAGTTTGAAGAAACATATAAATATAATTTATTAACTTTAAATCTATTTTTCATTTTTTTTAACTTTTTCTTTCCTTCTATTTTTCTCTCTATTTTCTTTCTTTCATTTTTTATGGGAACCAAATCTTTATCTAATACAGTTGGGTGTGCCACCCTGAGAAAAACAAACATAAATTCAGAATTTTTGGAAGGTGAAGTTTGTTTCTTGCATGGTGGAGGATGAAAGCATGTAAATAATTATGATATTACTTGTATTAGATCAGTCCTTGCATCAAAACCGAAACACGTTTATGTCAGAATTAGTAAACCAAACTGTTATAGCATAACAAAGAAGACGTAGTAACATCCAAATTAAGACTTCTTAATCACTATTGGCTTCCTTTCTCAGGCTTTCGTTTTCCTTGATCAACAACCATCTAACCTTGAACCATCCCACCTCTTTGATAATTTCCCAAATTCATGTCATAATATGTTCCTACAAAATCATGTCTGGGCAACAAAATCCGAAGCATTAAAGGCACAAATTACATTGACTAGCATTAAGATTCTAAACTGCTGTTATGCAATGACCATGACCATCATATTTAGAAGGTCTAACTGATTGAAGACATTATCACAAGGAAAATAGAACTATAGAAGAAAAAAAAGAAACACCCAAACTAACCGATTCTAAAAGCTGGTTAACGCTTAAAATGTCAAGTGTGTTGATGGAGAGTGATGTTTTGCGATCTGACTGACTCCCATCTATTTCAGGAAAGGCTTCTTCATCTGTCAAGGCATCTGGAGCAATGGCCTGCAAGAAGAACCCTCATGATCACAACTGTCAAGAAAAATGTTTTCCATTTGCTAGTGCCCTAAGATGAAAATATAGTTTCAACAACTTTTACCTCTCGGAAAGGCTGGAACTCTATTTGGGCAAGTGGAGAACATGGTCGTGGCGTCTCCATGAATAAAGGAGCACCAAATGGATATGCATCATCAGGTGAAAATCCCTGTAATAGTTGTTTTTTCATGCTGGATAACTCATCCTGGAAGGAGAAAAAACCAAGTTGGTACTAATTTTTTTAAGAAATAAACCCCTGAAAAATGCTGAACCTCACCTTCAAAATGAGATCACACTAAGGAGCTCAGAGAACACCAACAAAATAATAACGCATATTATTTCTTTATCCTGAAAGAATGTGTTCTACATCAGGTGATTGACTCTATCTATAGCCAGACGTCATATCTTAAGATGGGGTCCCCTAACCATAATAGATTTTATCACCTGAATTCAATTATGGAATATCTAAATGAGCCGGATTTCTTATCTTGCATAGACTCCTCAAAGTTTTAAGTATTAGTTATTGAAAACTGGGAAGCATGGCAAAATGATGGTTGATGAAGCTTTTCCAATTCAACTGGTGAGTCAGATCATGCTGTCACCAGATTGATAAGTGAATTTATGAATTAAATGTTGGAAACTCAAAATGAGACCCTCTCGCACAAGATAAAGTTATGAACTTTTGCTCTGTGTCTGTGTAAACTGTGCCCCCAAGATCTCCATCCTTGCTCTATGCATTATTCAACCTTTTCCTTTTCTTCCTTTTTTCTTTAAAAAAGAAAGTTTCAACATTCAAAGTTCAGGCTTCTTTATTCTATCCCGTTTTCCAAATCAGCTGTGTTTTAGCGGCGAACAAAAATTTATTACATACTGGTCTCAACTATCTAACAATAATTTCCTAAATGTTGAACCACCATTATTTCCAGCTCAAAAACAGCCAAAGTGTTAGGAGTTGATAACTATTATTTGTCAATGAACATATTCATCATCTTTTAGAGTTAGTAAAACCATGTATTGTGTGCTCAAGAACAAGAAATTGATTATAGAACCACCATCACTTCAGACAATGACCACCATGCCACTGTTTCCTCTAGAGTTTATTTGTTTGGATGACCATTTGAAGAATGTTTAATCAAAACACTGATGTACCAAGAACCTTTAATAGGTAAAAATGTAGAGGAAGGAGCATTAGATAAATTACCTCCGACAATTTTCCGTATTTAGTCATGAAGTGGGATATCACAGTTTCTTTCAACTGTCGATCATCCAGTTCTATTGCTGAAAGAGACTTCAATGCAGATAATTCATCTTGTTGTGATCCATATACCACTTTCTCATTGGATTCTATACAAACAGCCTTCAGCCTGATGTCTTTGACTAATTCGAGATAAGGATCAACCTGTCAGCAGGACTAATTTCATAAATCTAATCTAAGGATTAATCCAAATTTATTAAAATAGATTAAGAGATAATAAGATGTAGCCCTCTCCTAAGGTTATACAAAATTACAGTGATTTCCCTTATCTTTGAGATATGTAGTCCAAAATTTTGACATACATTATTGAAGCAAAAAGAAGAAGAAAATACCAATTTAACTCTTAAACACAAGTATTTCATGGCTTCATGACTCATTTTTTATCAGTGGCTCATGACTCTTTAAAGGGCCAAATTGGGTCTTCTTCTTTTTATTTGTTTTTTATTTCCATAGGGTAAAACAGATATTCTTTGGAAAGAATTTTGGCATGCGGACATCAAATGGAAGGACAATCATTGTAATTTCAGAATAGTAGCACATCCATGTCAAACTAAAGGGAGATCAATGTAATTTCATCAAACTTAAAAGGAGCTAGGAATCTTGTTTCAACTATGATCAGAGGTCCTTGTAGTTTCATTGAACCTTGGAAAAGGTTAAACTAATTTTTCCTAAAAGTTTAAGGTGGAAGAAGCCTCAAGGATAAGCTGCAGATGTTTACTATTGTTTCTGTCAAGGATGCTTTAACAATAGGAATTAGCTCTGGAAGATTGCCCGCCCTGGCTGAAAATATAAGCATGTAAGATGCCAAGGTAAAGAGAGACCTCCGCCGTGATGCATGCAGACCTCCTTCATATTCAAGCAAGAAAAATAAATGAGAAGAATTTCTTATCAAAGAAATAATAATAACAAATTTCAATAAATAGGTTTCAGTTCTATGTATAATTTCAATAAATAGGTTTCAGTTCTTAAAATATATATATATATATATATATATTGAAGATATAAAACAGCTGATGATACTTTGACAGAATTCACCCAGAACATATGCTAGCCAGAAAAAATGATCCTTGCTATTCAACCTGCTTTCTCTCAATGCCAAAGCAGAAAGAAAAGAGGAGGAATAATCAGTGAAGCAACATTCTAGAAGATAATCAGAAAGAAAAAAGAGATGGATAATTTAGAAAAGCATTTTGTTAGCTTCTGAAACCATCTCATGGCAGCGCCCTTCTGTGTGCATGTGTGCAATAATGCAATGCAGTTAGACAGTGCTCTCAACCACCCACTTGATACTTTAGTTCTTTCTTTTTTCTTTTAAATAACATGAAGGTAAACATGTCATCCGATAACAAAATCAACTTGCCTTCTTGATCTAGAGATATGCTCCTAAGGGAGAATGCCAGCTGGAAACACCGAACTAGAGCCACGTGACTGGATGTCTGTAACAATACAAGCAAGATGAATCATTATGAATGAGCACAGAGATGTTATCAAGTACAAAATATAGATAATTTGATTTGCAATATCCAACAGATAAGTGAGACTAGTTAAACAGTAGTAACAAAAATTTAACACTCAAAGAACACAGTACATTAAAAAGACTTTGATGGAAACTTTATGCCATTTTTGACATGCCATCAAAGCTAGTATTAAATGATAGAGTAAAGTGGCATCTGGTAATACTGAAAATTTAATACTTAATGATTTAAAATAACTTAATTTGGATTTTGCTGAATTTTTTTACTTAAAACTTACTATTTATTTCTTACTTTTTATATTAAGCCTGTTCGGTAGAACTATCTTTTTTTTTTTTTTTTTTGGGTTTTTTGAAACTATCAAATTTGGTGTATGCACACTAATTAACAATAAGGACTAGGCTTCTGAGAAAGAAATAACTAGGTAAAGGGCTGGTAATTGCAGTAGAGAGTTGATGACAATGAGGGCGCCCAACTATTTTGGGTTTGAAAAAATAATTTTTTTAATTTGTTTTACCAAACATAACTAACAAGCTTTATGACTTAAATTATTAAGCTATATCAAGTCATTAAATCAATAACCAAATGCACTCTACCCTGGAAACTATTCTTTCTAAAGTTGATGTCAATTTCTCCTATTCATAGTCTACTGATTGAATGGTAGCTCACCACTAAATACCATGGTTTTAAAAACCGGACCGGACCGGCCGGTCCGACCGGTCGAACCGGACAAACCGTCTGGTTTTTTGCAAACCGGTTACACCTTAAAAACAATTTTTCGTTTACCATGTAAAAGGCCCATTCCAGGCCCAATCTAAGGTTTTCCTTTTCCAGGTCCCTAGACCTTGTCCAAAGTTATAACACTTGATCTGGGCCATGCTCACAGCAGCCCAATTTGCTACCATTTTTTATTTTAAAATAACGCTTCAACTTGGGCCATGCTTCCAGCTTGCTGGCTTGTTTGGATTGAAGGCAAGTGGGAAGCTATTTATAGAGCACATGGAGCACATAAAATTCATGTGCTTCCGATGTGGGATTGGGAATGAGACTCATTAGAGGAAAACATTGCCTCTTGAGGGTTGGACGCACGGAATTTGATTTTATTTCAAATTTTTATCATATAAAATCTTTAAAAAAAATGTAAATATTTAAATTGCTGTTTATTTTTATAATAATAATTATAAAAAATAATATAAATTAATTAATATAATAATTTTAAAACAATAAAATACAAAGACAAAAAGATAAAATTAAATATTATAAATTTTTTTATCTTAAATATATATTATTTCTTAAATATTACATATTTCTATTTAATCAAATTTAAAATATTAAAATTTATCATTTAATTTAATTTAATATATCAAATATAAAAATCAAACATTATTAAAATTCGTAATTTTATATATTTTTAATTTTTATAATTATTTTTAATTTTATATAATATATAAATTATATATTTAATTATTTATTACATCACCGGTTCAATAGCGGTTCGACCAGTGAACCGGTAACTTTTCCGGTTCGATCACCGGTCCGGTTTTTAAAACATTGCTAAATACAGTTCGAACCTCAGTTTACCAACAAAATAGATGGATAATGCAAGTCACCTAGAAGTGAATCCTAACACATACAAAAAGGCCAAACACACAGGTAACTAATTCCTAGGTTTTCATGATATCTAACCAGAAGGTGTCTCCCAAGCACACTGTGGTGGGGCGCACAATCAATAATGCAGATGCAATTTTCCCCAGTATTATTACATTTTTCCAGACACAACACATAAGAAAAAAGGTTTAAAAGGAGGATTAACATGACCAAAATGAAGAAAGAAGGAAGCAGGGAAATAATAGTCATTGCAATCGATAATAGCATACAATAGCGATAATAGCATACAATAGGGGAAGGACCTTACCTTGGATCGGGTAAACAACAAAGCAATGTTGTAAGTATGGGCCATAGCTTCAAAATTAGCAGGGGTATTTTCTGGAGATGTTGCCTGAACCCAGATTGATGAAAGTAAAAGACTCACTTGGTGACTACTCAATCGAAGTGATGTATACTCCTGCAGAATTCTAAGATAGGTAAGGCAACGGTACAAGATTTAGAGGAAATAACCCCTCTTCAGAACTAAATTGAAAGATTAAATGATAAGTCATAGAGCTCGGAGTTTAATACCATTTTCCCATCAGTCATAGCATGCTTAAAACTATATGATTGAGCATGTGATGGAGAAAGTGTAGATTGTTTCACATCAGCAATTTGACTTCGTTCTTCCCTCAGTTCTCCATCTGTGGATTCTGTATCGTTTTTACCAACCTGAATGGAGAAACTTTGGCTGCTTACTTTCTGCAATGTATTGACTGCAGAAAACCCTGAAAAAGCTTCTGAAGATATTCCATTTTGATCTACCCAAGGACAAGCCAGGGATGGCATAAGAACAGTTGAGAAAACATGGTGTGCCCCAACTCGTGTTTCATGATCTGGGTGGGCCATTGCTAAGAGCAACTGGTGAAACAGGGCTTCAGGAAAGGCCTGAAACAGATCATAAACTTTCACAGTGAGACAACTTCACATGATATGAAGATGTAGATATGTATTAAGTATACTTACCTTTTTGTGATATGATATGTTGGGGACTGAAGAGATGATTTGTGCAGTTCGATAAACAGCAGAAATTGTTGTTTTTGCTACAATGGTATTAGTCGGGATGTTCTCTAGCACCACAGCCATCATGTCAAGAATGGGTCCCACATCCCCAACCTGTTAGATTTGACGAGTATTATGAACAGTAAAATCAATTGGAAAAGTTGGGATTCAGGTAAGAATAGTGACGAAAAAATTGCTTCCCAACCGCATTAATTGAGTTTGACTGATGCTTAATTTTATTTTATTCTTAAGCACGTCAAAGAGAGTATGCAGCAATTACCACTAGGAAATATAGGAGAATAAAATAATAAGGTATGGAAACATTAGATAATGTCCAATAATAGCAGCACAGTTTGGATGTATTAAAGAAAAGTCTGTTATTTCTTAATGGTACAACGAAGTTGTTAAAGAAAACAGTAGGTACAGCAGAAGACCAGGGCTCCGTATGCTGCTGAGAACTGAACCAACAGACAAAATTGCAACACTAATGGTGATGTTTGTTGAATATAATGATTAAAGAATTACTAATGTTACTGTTACTACCAAAAACTGATGAAGAAAATCACTTAATAGTTGTTATGGTCATTACTACCATCATCTGTAATTACCAGTACTTCTATTACTATACACCATAAACAAATGATCAAAACCTTTTAAACTAGGAGCCCATGTAAGTATAGTGGCACTACCAAGGGTTTACAAGTATAGGAGTCCTTATTGAGCAGTTGTGAAACAAGATTTGTTTAGCTGACAAAAAACTAGAAGCTCATGTAAGAGCTATCCAAAACAAACTAATATGGAGACGACAATATAAGAAGACTTTAAAATTAAATCTTGAAGATCCGTAATAAATTCAACGGTATTTGTTTGCACACCAATTGGATTGAAAATGGACTTTTATTTGAATGATATTCTGAAATATCCAAAACCTGTAAAAGCATTAAAACATAGGTAGGCTATCCTAAGAACTTATGTTTGTGTAAGAAATCTATATTAATGGCACATCAATTTATTTATTTGTAACATTTAAGTACAATGTGGCCTGCTTGACTGGCCATAAAAAAATAATATAAAATGGACAACCATAGTACTCTCCACCACTAGATTATTCCTAAAAACTGTGAGGCTGCCCATTGCCCTCAATTTAGAATTACAAATAATTGCTAAAATTTACATACTCTTTTTAGGACGTGGGACAAACCCAGAAGTGATTTAGTAATTCAATGATAGAAATATGCATTTTAGGACCTAGGATAACAAGGCCCAACCAATCCTTTTTATGAGCAACAAAGTGTGAACTATCTAAGCATAGTTTCGTTTTCCATAAAGTTGCATCAAATTAATTCTCCTCTACAAGTGAACGAAGTGCCAAAGTCACATGCTAATACTGAAGTTTTGGCTCTAAATTCAATGACCTTGAAAAAATGAATTGGAATTTCCAAATTTATAATTCAAATGTGAAGTTCGAAACAAGATGGAAAAGCAATTACAAACCTTATTTGAGAGCTGTGAGATGCAAATCTCTAAAGCAGACTGTAGAGCCATGTTCCTTTGATCGGTAACATCTGTGGAGCTCGATGCTTCAGCTGAATATTGCATGCATTTACGTAAATGTTTCATCAGGTCGGTTATTGCACCAACCATTGCAAGGGAGGTTTGTTGTTTTGCATTCTGGGCAAGTTGTGTGGTTACATTAACAATATCTGTCTGTATATGAGGCTGTTTGACAACATTCTTGTGATCCAAGTGCTTGACCAAAATAGATAATAAAAGATGGGAGTTATCTCCTGGTGTGAAAAGAACAAGGAGAAAAACAAAGCAAATATCAGTTACAACCGCAAAAAAATTATTTGACAAGTATCTGTTTGGTTGAGAAAAGATAGAGCACTGGAGTCCCAAATAAAACCTGATTCCTCCAACAGCGATTGCAAATACATTAACACAGAATAGGCAAGCCCTTTTTCAGAGGACCAATAGTTTTCAGCATCAAAATTATGAAAAAAAGGTTCAAGAACACGCCGCACTGTCGTAGCTTCCTTGGACAATATGGCCATATTATGCAGGCAAACCCTAGACCAGTAACAGGGGCTTTTGGAAGTATCCCTGTCAAAGAGGTGAAAACAACCAAGGATGTTAACTGTTAAGAACAGAAATGAATTCATAAAAATTGAATATGTTACAAACACCAGTAAATTTGCAGCCTTACGCTGTGGAGTCCAATTCGGGTTTGGCTTTAATGTGGTTCGGTAAGGAAGGAACCTTCTTACTGATATCTGGGAAGGAGGAGCCATTTTCCTCTGTTTTAAGAATTCCTTGAACCCACTGATCCTGATTTTGAGAATGATGTTTGTCTTCATCTGTGGTTTCTGCTTTCATTTCGGTATCCATATAATTCTCCAAAGTCACTGATATAATCTATTTCAGAACAAAAGAAATATTCTCAAATTGACATCAGTAACTGCCTAATCAAATCCATTCAAGAATGCTAATGATCATAAGCTTCCAACATCTAGTTTCTCTATGTAAACCACATAATTCTTTACAAGAAGACTACAAGAAGAAAGTGTAACTTACATTGTCAAAGTCCATTGAAATATGGGAGTGCTCGCCCATGAACCATACCTGGCACAAAATAATTGGGTTGAGGAGGGAGGAGATGCATTAGAAAATGACTTAGGGAACAGTAGGGGTATTAAAAAAAATTAAGGTAAATGAAATTTTAATATATTGGTATACAAAATCTTAAAGGAAAATGATAAATGAATCTGAACAGTAGTATAAAAAACAACGAAATATTTAGGGGACCCATGGGCAGGTTAGGAATGATAAAATATTTTAATATCACTAATAGCCTAGAATATCCACTTTAAATAGGAAGCTACAAATTTAGCTTGCATCTGTTTTTTGATAAGACCAGAAAAACATAACTAAGTAGTACATTATGCAAGTCTCACATATTGTGCTTGTGTGCATATTATGAGATGAAAAGGAGGAACTCATACCATGAAGGCTAGAGCCTGCAGTCCGGCTGACCGTAAAGATAGAGCTCTTTCATCTTCTCCAGGCTCTTGAGCCAGTTGACAAAGCTTAGGAATGAGGCCTTCTAAGTTGAACATGTATGTACCATCCATCTACTTTTACTTCAAAAGGTTAGAATCAATTCACAAATAAGAAAGCCAAATATGTGGAGCACTGCACAATATCCTGCCCAAGGTAACTTAAGTAAAGCCTGCTGACAGTACTGCTCGTATACTTGACATGCATATAATCTAAAGTAGAAACAAGCATTGAACAGGTCCACAACATAGTATCTATAGAATCACAATTAGAAAATCTTCTGAAAGCTTTCCCTTTCTCTCATTGTTGTCCACAAAAATTTATGGATTTTCCATTTCCAACACCACCAAAGTTCATTAATGGAGAAACGAACATTCTGGTGGAGCCCACTGACATAGTGCTTACCATTCCATGTTGTATAGTCATGCATGCCATCGCATGTATGGTTGCTTAAGAAAGACTTGCAACTCAGAGTTTGATTTCCTTCTTTTTTTTTTTGATAAGTAAGAAATTGCAATAAAAAAAACGCAAGAAGAGTGCAAGAGTATATAGGTCATATACATGTAAAACAAGCAAAAAGTAGAAAAGAGGGAACTCAAAGTTTGATTTCCTATCTGTAACTGTAGTGTTTACCTGGCTATTTATAAAGTCAACAAGAGTACTGCAACCCAAAATCCGCATCTCATCATGTCGAGTTTGTTCCAAAAGAATCCGAACTATCCCCAACAAACTACTAGCATAAAAAGGCCTGCAAGCATTGTATGGCTTTGGTGAATATTATTACAAACGTAAATAGTTTGCATTTGTAATAAAAACAATAAAATATCAGAAGTGGACCACAAAGCATCCCAAAAGCAAACCTACTTAAGCTATTTCTCATTTTCAGAAACCAAGGAGACAAAATAAACAGGAAAATGTTATTAGGAAAGTCAGAGATCCGGTTTGAATCAGTATAAAATATGAATGGGAAAAGTTATTGCTGTACTTATTACAACTTGTGCCACAGTAGATACTAAAATAGTGTGATCCATGTATATAATCTCTGCCAGATGCCTCATTTTGTACATCCATAAGATGTAACCTGTAGCCATCTTTGATATCTACATAAAATAAGAGACAGCAGCACTCCTCATACGGTTTGATTAGTCATAGTATATCTTTCATCCAGATGCTGCCCTCAGTTCCTAACTGTAGCCTATTCTGAAAAATCTCCCCTCACTCTTCTACATAGACATGTTCTAGTTTTCCAATGTTCCATTTTACTCAATCTTCCTTGGTAGAACTTAAGTATTAAAGGCACCCATAAATTTCAAACTTCTACAAACAACCTGCCCAAGCCAGACATCATTTATTCTGCAGGGTTTCCAGCATTTCATTGGTAATGGCAACCGCTCATTCACAATTTTCTTTTCAGTGATGAAGCAATCACAACCTGATTGAACTTTATTCCTGTAATCTTGATGATTTTCCAAGTATCTGATGATTTGATGCATTTTTTTAAGACAAAGAAGAAGACATGGTATCAAATATCAACTTTCATGCTTCACACGATTTTTCATAACACACATGAAACATGTAAAGTTGGCATAGCTAGTAAAGTCAAAAACTCCAATCTTAATAATGATCATATACTCCTCAACTGCTTACTGCATGACATTTCCATTATTCAAAGGAAAATATCTTGATGATTAATGTTCTAAAATAGGAAAGCTCAATAACATTAACTGTCGATTAAAAAAATTGCATTAGCATTAACCTAAATTAGGTTTCAATAAAGAAGAGAGAAAACAGAAATGGTTTTTTTTGTATATAAAAAAATGTTCACCAATATTCTCTAATGAAACACCAACCAAATCAGGCTAAAAACGATACATTGTTTTATACATTACCCAACAAACCACCTCATGATATAGCTTGGATGTTTTAGAAAAGAATAGCAAGCAAGAAACATTCTTAGAACTCAAATGGCACATTTGTTTGCAGATATTACCCTTTTCATTTTTATGCTCTCCCCTTTTCATGAGCTAATCATTTTTAAAGGTAAAGAAAGCATGGGTTTGATTTAAAATAACTTCAAATTTTAGCAACATTTTGAGTGTGCAGTTTCAACTATTAGAAAATTGATGTCATCTCAATAATAATTTATATATCTTTGCTCAAATGAACTTGTATAATTCAAGTAATATTAACACAAGACAAAGCATACAATGATACAAATAAAGTATTAAGAGTATTGTCCTTGTTTCAGATAAAAAGAAAGGATATTTAGAGGTATTCGCCATCTTATATAATTCTAGTCATATTTATTAGTCTATTAATAAAAACCAACTAGTAAATTGTACCTAAACCTCATCAAATAATTTATCTTTAAGAATCCTGTATGAAGGAACCAGGTTTAAGACCCGTGTTCTCATGAACACAGGGATAAGAACGTCATCTTCTAAAGAGAACGAGGCTTTAGTTCAAGGCCTCAAGAATGAACTTTAGAATTAACCTCTTAAGTGCCACGTGGCATGGAGAAGTATATAAAGGCAAGTTGACAGAAGAGGTGGACTCTTTCTTTAGGATACAACACCATATACAACCAAAATAAATATTATAATCACTGGTCTGTGTTTATGTTTGCTGCTGTTAAAGTTATCTTCATACTGTTTCACGTTTGAAACGCAACAGGGGAAGAGTAACTGTGGAAACCATAAGATCAAACAAAATATTCTAAACCCCATCAAACTTACATCTGCTCCTTACATGAAGATAGCAATTTCCTATAAATGCACAACACAACTTTTGCAGATCCAAAGTGCCCATTCCTCAAATCCTTGTAACATCTCTGCTCTAGGTAATCAGTAATCTGTAAAAGAAAAGTATTGCAAGATGTAATAAGGACATTACTAGGCATACCACGTAGACAAAACTTAATGTTTTGCTATGTATTTGAGCAATTAAAAAAGTTCAACCTTCAACTATGTGATAAACTTGGACATTGATATTACCAAGATGTTTTGTCACTTCCACAGTCACTAAAGGCAGCCGATGGGACATCTCCACCTAAAAGACCGCAGAAGCAATCAAAACACCTCTGGAAAACAAATGGAATCTAAATAATGATGAAATATTATATATCCTCGGAGGTGGCAAACATAATTAGAGGTTTGCAGAAGCAAATGGATTGGTGCTGGCGATGGCAAGCACAGAAAATTCATATGCCTAATTTGATTTTTTTTTCCCTATTTGCCAAAAATCTCATCAAATGAATAGTTCATAATTTTGAACTATTTGCATCAGGGTTTGGAAAAGAGACCATGAAATCAACAAATACTACCCTTAGTTTGCAGACCAACAATTTCTTAGTTTTAAAACATTACCTTTGGAATTCGTAATGCATTTTTTGAGGCATATTCACAAAGCTTCCCGATTTTCCTTTCATTTGGTTCTGCATCCTGCCAAACATTATGGAAAAGCAAAAGCAAATCAGAAGCCTTCAAGGGGCTTAAAGAACACAAACAGAATAGCGATCCTCGGATATTAATAATACGAAGCAACATGCCCAGAAAGTTAAACTTCCTAAACTGAATCTAGTGATAATAACAACAATATCGAAAACTTTGGACATGTCAGCACTAGGAAACTAACTTCATGTGCTTTGTAAACAACATCTCAAAAACAATTAAATCAATAATAATCAACTGAAGATACGAACCCAAACTTAAGCTCAGTACTACAGGATCTAACTGGGATCAGTACTTGAATGACCAAAGCTACAATGTCTCTCATAAAATCAGTACAGAACAATTCAAGAACAACCGCTAATTAATCAGCATTGTCAGAGAATTGTGAAGTCAACACAATTTCACTCCAAAATAACAAAACTCAATGACATTCCATTAGAATATGAACATCTCAAGTAATGTAAGCTAGAAATTTACCTGAGATCGAGGAAATATATCTGCAAGAAGCTTCTTATACCGTTTCACCGGCTGCCTAGACCTCGGCCGGAGTGATGGACAGAAGAAACAGAGGTTACCGCAGGCAGGCACAACCCGCCTTGACATAACCCCCATTGTCCAAGGAAATTCAGACCCGTTGCTGAAAATCAAGTCAAATTTCGGACATCAATTCACCGAAAGCTCATTGATAAACCTCATAAAAACCACACAATTTTACAAAAAATTTCCCAAAAAAACCCATTCCTACGGCGTTTCATCGACTGGATACAACAAAATTCAGACCCTTTTGATTAAGTCGAGTCAAAATCCAGCCGCCAATTCAGTAGAAACTCGTTGACCCACCTCACCTCACCAATAGAATTTCACAAAATTTTCCAGGAAACTCGTTTCTACGCGGCTTCAACAACTGGGTACGCCAAAATTCCAGAAAACAAACAAGAAAGTACATTGATTCTCTGAAACTGAAGCAAAATTTTCGAAAATTGGGACATACCCACTAACCAGAATTGCAGAAAACTTGCGTTCCAGCAAAATCTAGCCCTTTGGGTGGGATCTGGATTAGCCTGAAATCCAAAGATTGGGACAAAAATTGGCTCAAAAACAGAGGAAACTTTGAAAAACAAAACAAACCAAATTTTCTTTTCTTATATATATAAAAAAAAGGGATCAAATCCGGAAAAGTGATGAAACTGGCATTGAATTTAACCTCGGATTACAGAGAATGGGAGAGGCTTCAATCTCAGACTCTCCCAGGCTTTTCCTCTCTGTATCTCTGTCAGAATAAATATTCAGAAATTTTTTGTTAGAATTATAATTTCTCAATAATGTTAATTATCACTCCAACAAATTAAAATAATGCCAATAAAATTAATGAAAAAGGGAAAATAAAAGGAATTTCTTGTGTCACAGCTGGCTTTCACCTAACATCTTGTGATCACTGACCACAGCCAATTTTTGTGGGCCCTTAGGATTATAAATTATATATATATATTCTATTACAATATTTTTACTTTTATATTTTCATTAATTTTTATAAATAAATTAATAAAATATGTCTAACATGATATAATACATTTATATAATTTTATAGTCTACTCTCATAATTTTCCTTCTAAATATCTTAACTAAATTGACTTTCCATAACATGATCAGATAATTTTATTATTAAGATGTCATGAACGAAAATAAATGATTAAAAGTAGTTATTAATATTATTGTGAGTGAATTTTATCTTATATGAAGTGATTTTTTTAATTAAATTTTAAGATAATTATGATATTTTAAGGTATTTGAGTAAATATGCTTAGAAAAATAAGGGGTATAACTTGAATTGATTGATCTGATTCAAATTGAACCCAATTTAATATTTGCCCGACTTTGGACAATTATTTTTAATACTCGAGTTATGGTTTTTCAATTAAAACCAATTTACTTTAAGTTGACTTTAAAGTTCAAACAATCCAAGTCTAACTCACCCAATTTAATATTTTTAAAATATTTATAATAGATCTTACTTTATATAATAATATTATTTTTTATTTGTATAAAAATATCAAATTATATTATATCATATGTTTTTTTATTGTTTTTAGAAAATATATAAATTTATGTTTATTCTTTTATTGCTATCTCAAAATTTTGTCTTATTTGTTATTTAAATATTTATATAAATACATTAAAATAATGTGATTTTAAACTATGCAACCCCACTAACCCGATTAACCTGAGTCTAACGTGAACAACTTGAACTTAACCAAAACTTAAAACAATGTTGGGTTTGAGTTGTGTAAATGGGATTAAAGTTTGAATTGAGTGGAGTTTGGATTTATTATTTATTAATTTAGGTCGGGTTTGGGTTGCTCATCAGCCTGCCCAAGTAGCATATATATATATATATATATATATATATTATTTTTATAAAAAAATTCATTTTCACTTACCAAAAAAGAATTTTATATTTAATAAAAACTTTGTTATACCAATATTAATTTTATATATGTTTTTTAATTCATTTCATTTTTTAATTATGGGTTTTATAGATTTTGCGTAAAATATTTTCATTTTATCATTTTGTCTATAATTCTTCATTGATTTTTATGAGGGGTTCATCATGGGAGCTTTGTGTATTTTGGAATGGAGGATGGAGATGGAGCTGTGACAGGAAAGAAGTGAAGATGGCTGTCACTCTAGCGCTTTAAAAAAGTGGAACGTTTGCTTAAGGGAACTGCGCTAATAATGCCAAAAGACCCAACGGTCCCGAGATTTCAGGGGGTGCTCTACTACATATTTTTTATGACGAAAGTACCCTTAGACTTTTGCTTTTTAACTTTTTTATACTTTATGTTTTTCATTTATTTTTTTTAATTCTTGTAAAATAAAAATGTTTCGCAGGTTGGTCCGATTGGACATTTTAGAAGATTTGGTTTTGTCAAATCCATCTATATTAATAGTGTCCTCTAACATAAATTTTGTGTCGGTTATAGGTTAAGAATTATTTGAAAATATTTTTAAAAACAATTTTTACTATGTTTTCTAAAATAGATACCTGCTTAAAAAATTTGCAATATTATTAACTTTTTTTTTTTTTTTTTATGTTTTCAAATGTTTCTTAAAAATAATTTATATATATAATATTTCATTTTTTATATTGATATAATTACTTTTTTAAATAGATTTGAGAATTTTAGCGTATGTGTTGAAGGTTGTTTGCAAAAACAGTTTTATGTTTTTAAGAAAAAAAATGGAAAAACAAGTTTAACAACTATAAAATAAAAAATAAATTATAGAATCTGTTTTGTAACTATTTTCAAAAATAGTTTTAGAAAACATTTTTTAAAAATTATTTTGTGATATTTTGTAAAACAAAATTTTGTTTAAAAACCTCAAATGCTTTTAATATTTTTAAATATATTTTAAAATAATTTACATATTTTATATTGTATTTTTAATCATTATACATGTCTGTATAATTATTTTTTAAAGAGTGTCATAAAAAAATAAGTGAAAACAATATAAAACAATTAAAATATTTATTTAAACATAAAACATAATTTTTTTTTGTCACATGTGTTTTTATGATTTTTTTTCTAAATAATGAAAAAAATTGTTTTAAAAAATAGTTACGAAACAAGCTCGTAGTGTTTTCTAAAAATGTGCTCTAGTTATTTTAGTTATTTTCGCTAGTTTTCTAAACCCGTTTTCAAAAGTATTATGCAAATATGAAAAAATGATTGAAAATAAAACATTATAAATCAAATTTATTTTTAAAAATAGAAAATAAATTAATAATAATTTTAATTCCGATATAAACTTTTGTTCTACAAAATATTATTAAACAAATTTAAAAAATAGTTTTTAATAACTATTCTCTCGAGCTAAGTCTTATCGGGTGTTTGGTAAACTAACTTAATAAGTTAACCTAACTTAATAATTTAATTTAAGTCATTAAATAAATTAAGTATGTGTGGTAAAATAATTTAATATAACAACTTAAAGTCAAAAACAATTTTAAGCAATAAGTAAAAATAATTAACTTATTCTTAAATTCATATCTTCATTTGACATTTTTACTCTCATTTGTCCTAATTACCTCTACAATTTCTTTTGCTACTCTACGACTTTTACTGTTATTCAACCTCTTTTGTCATAGTTATAATTTATGAGAATAAATATGTCAATTTAATTATTTAAAATACATTTTAAGTTAAATTTATCAAACAACAGTAATATTTAAAGTGATAATCAAGTAATAAGTTTAAAATTAACAACTTAAAGTCAATTTAAGTCATTAAATAATAAATATTAAATTTGACTAAACACCCCATGATTATTAGCTTATTTTAAAGTAAAAATAAATAAAAATCATATTATAATGTAATTTAAAAATGATATATTTTTTTCCTTTTATTGTTCATATAAATGAATTAATGATATAAGAAAAATTAATAATGTTGTTATGTTACTTTCTTTGTTGAAAAACAAGTGAGCAAAAATTTTCTATCCTTTAACCAATTTCTTTACCCTAAACCAACTTTATCCATATAGAATTGGAAAAGGACTCCAAACCATAATGACACTTTATCTAAAGTGTACAAGCTCTCATGCTCTTTTCCTTTTTCCTTTATTTTATTTTATTTTATTATTGTTATTTTTTAATTCATAGTCTTTGTCTTAACTTGAATCTTAAAAAAATAATATTTTTATTGCACTCTTCATTTATTTGCATGGTGGGTGCCACCATAAATAATATATGTTTGTATAATTTATTATAATCATGTTTTAAGATCTACGCTAGAAGCATATTATTTAAAAAATAGTTTTTTGATCTTATTCTCTATAAAATGTCATATATATTACCAATGCATTCTATTATTTTTCATAATACTCCACAAAAAAAAAAAAAAAAAAAAAAACTAATAACTACCTCAATTTTGTTCTCAAATTTTTTCTCGAAAAAAATAATTGATCAAAAGTTTATCATGTTAAGCAGCATAATAAGCATAATTGAGTTCAAATCCTGCAAGTTTAAAAATTTGTTTGGCACTGCTTTTTATAACAATTTTTTATTTTTCAAAACAAAAAAAAACATAAAAAACATATTTGATAATAAAAAACATATTTTATGTTTTATATTCTCAATAATATAAAATATAATGTTTTCATATAACATATTTTTGTTATTTTTTAGGGTTGTTTTAAAAAATAATTATATAAACATGTAAAATGATTAAAAATAAAACATTCGATATAAATATTATTTTTAAAATATATTTAAAAATATTAAAAATTGTTTAAAAATATTTTAGGTTCCAAACATACTTTTATTTAACAAAACATCATATAATAGTTTTTAAAAATTGTTCTCAAAAACTATTTTTCATAATTATTTTCAAAAATAGTTACCCAGCAAAACCTAAGCTTTTAGGAAAATCAATAATTCAATATGTATCATAACTTGGTTTGTCAGCCAACAATTCTTCCTCGCCCATGTTTGTAAATTCACCTTTTTTTTTATAAATTTTAATAATTTATATGACTAAAGATGCAAGTCAAGAGGACATTGACACTTGGGTATTTCATTTTTAAATAACCATAATTGATGCTTCACTTAATAAAATAGATGTTTATTGTTATTATTATCACTCTAAATCACATGGGTTTGTCTTCAATCACTTCAATCACCTTAAAATCACATTTGTGATCAAATTAAATATGAGAGTTGGATGTTTCCTTCTTTGTTTTATCCCTATGTTGTCATCTAGGAAGAAAGAGCTTTATACTTGATTCTATCATTTTGATACACATCATACAAGATTTTTTATTGTCCCACATGAGTCAAAAACAAGAAAACATATTTTTGTTTTGTTTTTTAAATTAAATGTTTTTTTACAAAAAGGAGAAATTGGTCATTTTGAAAATGTGATGCCCATATGGTTTTTTTTTCATAGATTATTTAATTTTGAGAAAAAAAAAAAAGGAGAATTGGGTAATTTGAAAATGTGATACCCCATAATGTATTTTGGTCAATTTTTTTTTTTTTAATTTTTTAATTTTTGGTGATCCTCATAAGGAAGCTTGAAGAGTTAGGTGCAGTAGTAACTCTAAAGGCCTCCCCATTAATGTGTGGGGGGAGGTGATGGGGTTGATTCATATTGTCTTCTCATAATCAAGAGAAGCCCAAAATGGAAATCAACTACTTCCATGTATCCATCACTTCCTTTATGATTTCCATATTTACTAATTGGTCAAGTGATTTTTGGATGGCAACATAAATAATAATAATTAATGGAATGAGATGAGTATAGAAAATTCACAATTATTTTAAAATTTTAAAATTTATTTAACTCTTCTATATAAAAATTAAATAATTTTAAAATATACAAATTTCTTAAAAAATTTAATTATATTTGACAATCTTTCACATTTTCCATAAAAAAACTAAGTATGAGAAAATCATTTTCCTTGACATTTTTTACCTTCTTGAAAACGAAATATAGCCTAAAAGTTAAAACAATTTCAAGCTTTAAAATTGCCTTTTAAATAGATTATATTAAAATATCTAATTTTATAAAAAAAAATTTTATATGAAAAAAAAAAAATAAATGTGGTTAAGAACGAGTTATTATAAGTTGTCCTATGTGACATGACAAGGATGTCGTGTTTGCATTGAGAGTGATTTCTCACATCGGATAGAAAAAAAAGTAACATACAAAAATTATTATAAAAGAAATCTATGATAGATATTATGATTACATAAAATAATATTTTTACAAATTATTTGAAAAATGAATACAATGAGAAAAAGGACATAATGGTCATTGTCAAAATGTAGTTCTTTTATTTTGGTTGAACCCCACATGAAGGCTAGAAGTTAGGTGAAGTTGTTTATTGATCTTAGACCCTCTACATTAATGTCTGCAGGAGTTGGAGGTTGATTTTGTCTTCAACAATAAAAAGTGCCAAAATTTAATACTAGTGTATCCCCCATTGATTCCTCTCTCTTTCCCTTCTTATTTATTTATTTATTAATTATTGTTATTATTATTATTTTTTCTCCTTTATTTATTTATTTATTGCTTTGTGAAATGATGGTGGAAAACCCAACCATGGCCAACATCATAAGGTAGATGGGTATATTCTTTTCCTCGGAACCTCCAAATTGTTTCCATATTGAAGCCACTAAAAACACATTTGTATCATAGAAGGAAACTATATGGGCATCTTGGTTAACTATTTTTCAAAAATTCATAAAATTAATTTTTTATTTTTAAAAATAAAAATACTATATTTTAATTATTTTAAACTATTTTTTTTACTTGTTTTTGATAATCATTTTAAAAAATAAATAGAAAAATGTACAAAATAATTGAAAATAAAATATTGTATATATAAAATTTATTTTTAAAAAATATTTGAAAACATAGGAAACAAGTTAAAACATTTCAAGTTCCAAATATTCTTTGATTTTATAAAATAGGATTTTTTGATTAAAAATGTCATTGGAAACCCAATTTTGAAACTCTAACCCTTCATCGCTTTTTGCCACATTTTAATAAAAATATTCTCATTATTTTCTTATAAAAATAATAATTTCTTTTAAAATTTGTATGTAAATATTTGAAATAGTGAATGACATTTATATAAAAAATTTGTTACTTTAAAAAACAACAACATAAAAAGATGTTAAATTCACAAATATGTGGATTATTTCATTCCTCTTAACTAATTAATTATATAAAATATCATAAAACTATTTTTCAAAATTTATTTTAAAAAACTGTTATTTGAAAGTAACTTTCCGAAACATTCCCAGTAATCCTAAAAATCATATTTGCACATTTTATTTCCTTTCCAATTTAGTCTTAAACTTTTGTTTACAATAATGTCAATCCTAAAAATATCTAATAACAACACACCATTCTATTAAAAATTTATGATGAAAATGTTAGAATAACCATGGACTCACATATGGAGCATAGTTTATGATTAAGCTACTCGCATATACATATTTAATTTCTGTTTGTTCTAAAGTATGGGCCACCTCATGTGTAGAGCCCAACACCATATGTGTCTTAGATGATGGGCATAAGACACATATGGCCCAATATTCAAAGGGAATGGTTCCTAAGGTATAGATGATATAAGGAATTCATATGTATATGAGGGATTCGTAAGGTTGGTGTCTGTTGATTATTGTAATTTTGAATAGACAAGAAACGTTCTCTCTCGCTTCCCATCGCCAAAGAGATTACAGAAAAGGTGGATTCCCTTTATCGCCTTAGAAGATCCATACCTTATTCAACACAGAAAAATGGACTCAGGTTCCATTTTCAATTGGTATTAGAGCCTTGTTGCATTAATGAAGGTTCCCATTTTCCCCAAAACCCTCATTTTGGTTATTCCCTTTCTCATTGGGAATCAAACAAATCCAGGACCCTTTTGAAGGACCTAAATATATTCAACCAGTCAATAATAAATGAATAAAGATGGACATCAAGGGTCCAGGGAGGGCACAAATCCGCCCGTAATCGGACATGGTGTTGGCTGTGGGGTGTGAACCCAGGCGCACTTCTCGGAAAACACATTTTAAAACACAAACAAAAGAACCAGAGCGTGTGGAGGGAAACTAACAGAAAATCGAAACAAAACAAAGACCAACCTTAATGAGAAAATGAATAGCGCGTAGAAGGAAGGCTTAGATCTGCCATTTATGTTTGGCGTCGGCACTCACCGATCGGAGAAGGGCGTTGTGGCGCCGCTGCTGGCGTTAATTTGATGTGGGTGCCGTTGTCGGCATTTTTCGTCGTTCGTTTGACGTGACATTCCCTCTGTTTTGGCACCATTTTGGCGTCTGTCTGGTGGTCAAAGAAGGCGCTGCTTGCGTCGTCCCTCCTGTGCCGCTGCAACGCGTAGCTTGGCGATTTGAAAAACGTCGTTTTGGCGCTGCTACAAGCATTCCCCGCGACGCCGCCTGGAAGAGCGCTATTCTGGCATCGTTTTAGGCGATCGGAAAGACGCTTTGGCGTCGTTTGGTGCCTCTGGATTTTTGGCGCCGCTGTTGCGCCACTATCGGCATTGCTTCGGTGTGGGCTCCGCTGTCGTCATAGTCTCTTCTAATCGGCGATGCCGTCCAAGCGTCGTTTGAGGATCGTTTTGGCACCGTTTTGGCGCCGCTGCCAGCATCTTTTGGCGTCTTTTGGCACTGCCCTCCCCGCTCTAGGAATCACTCCTCTTGGAACGGACAAGCCATCACCTACACCACTGTAGCCACCCTTACTACCCAACCATTCCAAGCCCAACCCTATATGGCCCAATGATGGGTTTGAAAAAGGTCCTTAATTTTAATTCAATCAGGCCCAATCCTAACCCATGTTAGCATTCAATGGGACTTTGGTTTGAATCGGGCAATGAAGCTTAGCCCATGGGTTTTCAGACCAAGGCCTTACCCATTGCTAGGTCTGCACCTCAATATGAGTTTGTGGGCAAGTATGAGCCATGAGGCCCATTTTGTAATGATAATAATAAAAATAAAGATAATAATAAATAAATAAATAAACGCCCTATGATGCTTGAACCCATGACCACAAGGCTGAGAGCCTTGCGCTCAACCAACTGAGCTACGGGACCCTTGTGTTTGTTTATGATTTTGTACCAATAAAATTATGATTCCGATAAATTTCTGTATTCTCTCTTTTGTACCACATTAAATATACGAATTTACCATTTCTTGTTACGTTTGTGTTTAATATTTTAAAATAAATGACTTATGTATATTTGTTGCCAAAGTAACTTATATTATATAAATTTCATTTATTTTAAAATATGTAAACATGTTATTATTATATAAAATATTCGGCCCAAAGAAAGGTTATTTTAATATAATAATAAATAAAGTAGTCATAAATATGTGACATATAAAGTTTACCTTACTTGTTGTATGTCAGTCCAAAGACAGACATATTGCTTCGGTTTTATTGTCAATATTTATGAATTAATTTTGTAAAAGGATACCAATTTCAAGTTGATATTTTTGTCCAAAGACTAAATATTAATGTTTATGCTAGGTATATTGTAATAGGCCCACATACATACATATATATGTTAATTTTTTATTTATTTATTCATATATGTATGATATTTTTTTGTGACTGATTGTGAGCTTTAATGTTATGAATTCAACATCTTCTATATCTGCTAATGTTAATAACATTCCTGTGCTTAATGACACAAACTTCAAGAAATGGAAGGAGCATGTTATAATTGTGCTAAGGTGCATGGATTTGAACTATGCATTAAGAGAGGATCGCCCTTCAGACCTTACTAGTGCCAACACTGCTAAGCAAAGGGCTGCTATGGAAAAATGGGAGCGATTCAATCGCATAAGTCTAATGATAATGAAACACTCAATTCCAGAAGCTATAAGGGGTGCAATACCTGAGGAAACCTGAGCTAAGACATTCTTGGACCAGATAGCAAATCGATTTGCTGCAAACGAAAAGGTTGAGACAAACACTATTCTTAGTAAGCTTGTCTTCATGCGTTACAAAGGGAAAGAGAATATAAGGGAGTACATAATGGAAATGTCCAATCTTGTGACTAGACTCAAGACACTAAAGTTAGAGTTGTCATAAGACATACTCGTGCACTTGGTCTTGATCTCTCTGCCTATACAATTTAGTCCATTCAAGATCAATTACAACACACAAAAGGAAAAATGGACTCTAAATGAGCTTATTGCTCAATGTGTACAAGATGATGAAAGATTGAAATAAGAAAAGATTGAAAGTGTTCGCTTAGCTTCCACATCTCAGGGATTTGGTACCAACAAGAAAAGAAAGAGAGACAGTAAAGGAAAACAAACTGCATTTTCTGGGACATCTAAGCAAAAGGTGCAGAAGAAACAAGATAAGGAGATCACTTGTTTCTTTTGCAAGAATGGTGGTCATATGAAGAAGACATGTACCAAATACATCGCTTGGCGTGAAAAGAAAGGTACATTTCTCAACCTTATTTGTTCAGAAATTAATTTAGCTATAGTGCCTATTGACACTTGGTGGATAGATACGGGTGCAACTACTCACGTAAGTGTCACGATGCAGGGTTGCCTAAGGAGTCGAATGCCAACTGATGGTGAAAGATACATCTATATGGAAAATGGCAATAAGACTGCAGTGAATGCTATTGGTCTTTTTAGGTTATAGTTAGACTCTGGATGTACTTTGGATTTGGAAGAGACTTTTGTAGTACCGTCGTTTAGACAGAATTTAATTTCTGTTTCATGTCTGGACAAATGTGGATATTATTGTTCATTTAGAAATTGAATAGTTAGTCTTTATCTAAATTCAAATGTTATTGGTACCGGTAGTCTAACAGACAAATTATACAAATTGAACATAAAGGCCTCTAATGGTTATGAAACCTTGCATTCAAGTAATTATGACATTAAGCAAAAATTAACAAATGAGAATTCATCAATGTTATGGCACAAACATTTAGGTCATATTTCAAATCAACGTATTCAAAGGCTTGTGTCAGAAGGAATTCTTGATCCACTTGATTTCTCAAACTTTCAAGTCTATATAGAGTGTATTAAGGGTAAACAAACAAATATGAGGAAAAATGATGCCAATAGGTACGGTGACATCTTGGAATTGATACATACAGACATTTGTGGTCCATTTCCTACCCCTTCTTGGAATGGACAACAATATTTTATCACTTTCATTAACGATTACTCACATTATGACTATCTTTATTTGATTCATGAGAAGTCTCGGTCATTGGATGTGTTCAAGAATTTTAAAGTTGAAGTTGAGAATCAACTAAGCAAAAAAATAAAAGTCGTTAGATCTGACCGTGGAGGTGAATATTGTGGTAGATATGACGGATCCAGTTAACAACGTCCAGGGCCTTTCACCAAATATTTGATGGAGTGTGGTATCGTTCCTCAATACATCATGTCGGGGACTCCAAGCCAAAATGGTGTAGCAGAGAGGTGAAACCGTACTCTTAAGGATATGGTAAGAAGTATGATCAATCATTCCACCTTACCATAATCACTTTGGGGCAAAGCTGTCAAAACTGCAGTTTACATTTTGAACAAAGTCCCAAGCAAATCAGTAGCCAAAACCCCATATGAGTTATGGACTAGCAAGAAACCTAGTATTGGGCATTTGCATGTATGGGGTTGTCTAGTTGAGGCTAGGCCTTACAAACCAAATGAAAAGAAATTGGACTCTAGAACAGTGAGCTGCTACTTTGTAGGGTATTCTGAAAGGTCGAGAGGTTTCAAGGTTTATGACCATTTAACTAGATCTTTCTTTGAAATGGGCAATGCAAAGTTCATTGAGGATGTTGATTTAAGTGGGAGAGAATCATTAAGAAAGGTGGTCTTTGAAGAGGAATCTGTCAGTATTCCTATTATTGCAATTGGACATGGTCATATTATGTTTGATGACACTATCCAGAATGTACAACCAATAACAGAAATTGAAAACACACCTAAAATTCCTCTTACTCAAGTTGAGGAACCAGTTCAAATTCATGAAGAGGTAACTCAACAACCTCAAGAACCTTAAGAACAAGTGACATTGAGAAAATCCACTAGAGAAAGGAGAAGTAAAATTTCAGATGATTATGTTGTATATCTCCAAGAACATGAGTTTGACATGGGTCTAGAAGATGATCCAATTTCAGTTAGTCAAGTCAAACAAAGTTCTGACTCTAAAAAATGGATAGAAGCCATAAATGATGAGATGAAATCAATGAAAGACAATGGTGTTTAAGACCTAGTAGAGTTGCCTGAAGGTGTAAAATGGATTGGTTGTAAATGGATTTTTAAGATCAAACGGGGTTCAAAAGGCAACATTGTTAGGTATAAGGCACGCCTAGTCGCAAAATGTTTCACTCAAAAGGAAGAAATTGATTACAAGGAGACCTTTTCGCCGGTTTCGTCAAATGACTCCTTTAGAATCATCATGGCACTTGTGGCTCATTATGATTTAAAGCTACATCAAATGAACGTTAAAACTGCGTTTCTTAATGGTAACATTGATGAGACAATATACATGGTGCAACCGGAGAACTTTGAGTCTAATCATTTAAAACAACTTGTATGCAGATTAAAAAGGTCCATATATGGTTTAAAGCAGACATCCCAACAATGGTACCGAAAGTTTGATCAGGTGATTACTTTATTTGGTTTTAAGGAGAACGTCATTGATCAATGCATATATCTCAAGTTTAGTGGGAGCAATTCATTATCTTAGTGTTATATGTAGATGATATTCTACTTGCAAGTAGTGATGTTGAACTTTTACATGAAACCAAGCGATTTCTATCCAGTAAATTTGACATGAAGGATCTTGGTAATGCATCTTTTGTGCTGGGTATACAGATCTATAGAGATCGTTCAAGAAGTATACTTGGGTTATCACAAAAGTCCTACATCGATAAGGTATTAAGTAGGTTTGGCATGAGTAATTGTGCACCATGAAACACGCCTATGACAAAAGGCGATAAATTTAGTTTGCACCAATGTCCAAAAAATGAACTTGAGAAGAAGGATATAGAGAGGTTTCCCTATGCCTCGGCAGTAGGAAGTTTCATGTATGCACAAGTTTGTACGCGTTCGGATATTGCGTACATTGTTGGAATGTTGGGCAGATATTTGAGTAACCTATGTATGGATCACTGGAAAAAGGCAAAACGGGTTATGCAATATTTATAAAGAACTAAAGATTATATGCTCACATATCAAAGATTCAGTCATTTAGAGATCGTGGGATATTCGGTCTCCGATTTCGTGGGATGTCTTGACAGCAGGAGATCCACTTCAGACTACATCTTCATGTTGGTTGGAGGAGTAGTTTCATGGAAAAGTGTTAAACAAACACTTATTGTTTTTTTCACCATGGAAACAGAATTCATAGCCTGCTACGAGGCATCAAACCATGTGATATGGCTGCTGAATTTTATCACTCAGTTGCGAATCGTTGATGGGATTGAGAAACCATTGAAAATCGACTGTGATAATAAGGCCGCATAATTATATTCCAAGAACAATCAAAGTTCGTCAAAGTCCAAACACATTGACATCAAATTCTTGGTTGTGAAAGAAAGAGTTCAGAGTTTTCAAGTATCAATTGAACACATAAGCACAAACTCCATGATTGCGGATCCGCTCACTAAGGGTTTGCCACCTAAAGTATATCATGAGCATGTCACACATATAGGTGTTGTACATATTAATGATGTGATAGTATAGTGGGAACTTGTATTTAGTTTTTGTGTTTGTTTTCTTGAAGTACTGTTATGTTTGTGTTATCTGTACAAACCTTGGTTTTAAAGACTATCGTGTTTGAATTCTCTGAATTGAAATGATGACTTTCAGAAGCAGTTTAACATCAAGTGTTGAAAGTGGAATTTGACTATTTTTAGTCATAAAGTAAGACCAATTGGAAATAGACATATTAAAGATCACATTCTATGTAATTTCCATGTTACACATCCATACATGATCTATGTTGCTAATTTTGTTAATGTTGTGATCATTGATGAGTCTAGTTATAATTATGATTAACGAAGGCCGCTTTAATCCTGTGTTAGCATAATTAGTAGACCGGATTGTTTAAGGATATTTAGATAGAATAACAAAGATGAGCTCAATAAAGTACTATCATGAACATTGTTTAGTAATATATGTGGTCCAAGTGGGAGATTGTTAGAATAACTATGAACTCACATATGGAGCATAGTTTATGATTAAGTTATTCACATATACATATTTAATTTCTATTTGTTCTAAAGTATGAGTCACCTAATGTGTAAAGTCCAATACCATATGTGTCTCAGATGATGGGCCTAAGACACATATGGCCCAATATTCAAAGGGAATGGTCCCTAAGGCATAGAGGAGATATAAGGAATTCATATATATATATATATATGAGGGATTCATAAGGTTGGTGTCTATTGATTATTGTGATTTTGAATAGACAAGAAACATTCTATCCCGCTTCCTATCACCAGAGAGATTACAGAAAGGGTGGTTTCCCTCTATCGTCTTAGAAGATCCATACCTTATTCAACACAAAAATATTGACTTAGGTTTGTTCCCAATCTGTTGAAAAAAAGGCATGTTTTTCTATGTTAGATTTATATATCTAGTTTCTGTTTTGGGTGATCATGAGGAAACAATATAAAATAAATGAAAACATCTAAATGACAAAAACTACTTCAACTAAAAACTTTCACTAATTTTTTTAACAAAAAAATGATATATATATATATATATATATAATGGTTTATTAAATATTTGAATATAATTTATGATGAATATTATTGAGAAAAAAATGAAAACTAAATTAAAACATCAACCAAAATAGGAGAGTGATCTTTTGTGATATATAAAGCAAATCCTACATTTAATTACTCTAATAAAATATATTTTTGTGATTTTTTTAAAACTTCACTCTTTCATAACCTGTTTGATAATTGTTTTTTTACAACAGTTATGAAAAACAATTTTACAATAATTTTTTAAAACCATTTTATGATGTTTTGCACAACAAAAGTTTGTTTGAAAACTTAAAATGTTTTAACCAGTTTTAAAAATAATTTTGATGTCTAGTATTTTATTTTTAATCATTCTACACATTTGTATAATTAGTTTATAAAACAATTATAAGAAAATAAGTAAAAACAATAAAAAATAACTAAAATATGTTATTTTGATTGTTAAATATATTTTTCTCCTTTTTGGGATAATATCAATCTGTTATCGAAATCAGTTACCAAACATGACCTTAACATATATATATATATATATATATATATATATATGTATGTGTGTGTATAGTTATTTATTTATTGTAATGTTTTGAATTCTAATTTAGAAGTGGGAGATTTCCCAAATGAAAGAATGTTAAAATTAACTGTCCATATATTTGAAAGATAATTAACTTTTATAAATTAATTAAAGGGTTTTATTTTTAACCTTAAAAAAAAAAAAAAACAAAACAAATGAGGGACAATGATAGCAAAACTAAATTTGCTAGTAATAACTGATATAAGAGAATATTTATTTATTAATTCTTTTTTTACTTAACAGAAAAGAGTTGATTTTATTTACAAAATTAAATTTGTACTCTTTCAAATTTCGTCATATATTATCTTTTAAATACATGTCACATATCAAATGTATGTGAGCCATCTCTGTTCCAACCAAAAATTTATTAAATTGGAAAATGATAATTTTGAATACCAATTTTGTAATAATTTAATTTATTAAAAAAAACTAATATCTATAAAAATAAAAAAAATAAATCATTTTAATTAAACTAAATTCTTATTTCCACTAAAGGCCATGAATAATTTGAAAAGATTGATTCAACACATTTTCACATCTACAAGTGTGATGTTTTTTGTTTTAAAAATATTAATTTTTTTAATCCTTTTTAATGACAAAATTAGTGGGGGAAATAGTTTTATATTGACATAATTTCCTCATTCCAATCATTTTTAATATTCAAGTTGGATAACTATTAAATTTTCTTAATTTGTGTCAGATGAAAATTAATTTAATTTTATAAGCGCTTCTGCCATATTTTTTAGATGAGGATCAAGGCCATAACAAAAGTGGCCTTCAATATATTTTCCTTTCCCTTTTATATCTTTATTTTTTAAAATATTTTTTTAAAATTAATTTTCTACTATTCTAATTATTATGATGAGTAGATGCAATAAATATTCACAATGGAATAACATTAATTGCTTTATTTATGGGTTTTAAGTGTTTTTAGTGTGAAAATATTTTCTTTAAAAGTATTTTAAAAAAATTATTATCAAGAAACACGAGAATTTTTCATACACTATAAATGATTTTTTCATAAATTTTATAGACTTAAAATACTTTTTAAACTAAAAACACTTTATAAAATTACTATAAAAAAAACTTCATAAACAATCTTTTTGATAATAATTTTAAGAAGTGTTTTTAAGAAGTACTTCTAATTTTTTTTAATACTTAAAAATGCTATAAACACTTCCTAAAAAAGTTTATAATATTTATAACATTGAATGATAAAAAAAAAAATTTAATGTTAAAAATATCAATAACGTTTTTTAAAATCATTTCCAATGACACCGATGGGAACTTGTTGTACATTACAACTAAACCGGCTAAAAGGGATTAAAATATATTTAAGAAGGAAAAATTATGAAATGTTTTATCAAGAAAAAATTCTACAAATAAATATAGCGGATTATTACTCAAAGTAGGAGAATTAAAATTATTAAAATTACAGTTTTGGTCATAAAAAAAAATTCATATGACCTTTCCCATTATTGCTCAAGTAAAATCGGGCAGAAGAAAAATTGTATACCCAACAAATCCTGGCCGTTCGTTTGCGAAACCCTACGACTCCAACTTCTCAGCGCCGGAGACGAAGATGCCGACGCGGCGGACCGATTCGAAAAGGGGCATGACCATTCTGCGGTGATGGATGGGGCGGGAGAGCTCCTCGTGGATGTCGATCTCTACGTCGGAGACACCGATGTCGCGGAGGCGGAGGCCCAGCTTTTCCCCGATGCGGGAGGCGATTTTGGCGTCCCAGAAGTTGTGCGATCTGGGGAAGCGGTGGAGCTTGGCGCGGTACTGGGCGAGGAACTCGTTCTCGGAGGAGGAGGCCATGGCCACGATGGAGTCGGTTCTGGGGCTGGTGACCTGCGCTGTAAGTTTTCTGCAGGAGAGCACTAGGCGGAGGAGATGGTGATGCTGACCCTCCATTTTGCGGAGCACATATCGCTTGGGTCAGTTGATGTAATGTTCATTCCTTTGTAGAATTCTAGAAGGCTGATTTAGCAATTTCAAATTTATTATTGGTCAAATTCATAGTCTTAAATAAATAAATAAAAATAAAACATTGTTAATTGGCTGTGATTTTAAAAAGCGTTTTTAATGTTTCTAATACTTAAATTTTTTTTATTATTTAAGTATTAAAAATACTAAAAACATTTTATAGAATCAATTATTCATAAACGTCTTTTTATGGTCAAATTTAAAAAGTGCTTTTAGCATAAAAAATGTTTTTTAAAAAACATTACATGTTTGGTAAAATTTACGAAAACACTTTTAAAAATCACTTTATAGTATTAAAAAATCATTTGTAATGTTTTCTAAATATATTGTGACAAAATTTTAAAAAGTGATTTTACAATATAAACACTTTTAATCCTAATTTGCTTCCTAAAATTACTGTAAAATGGGTATTTATAATAATAAAGATAAATAGTTTCCTAAATCAGTTTTTGAAAACAAAAATAAATAAATTTGTTTTTGTTTTAAGATAAATTTTAAAATATGTTTTACAAAATAAAAAATTGAAGGATTCAATTGGTTTACAAATTAAAAATAGTTTTGAGCATAATAAAATACTATTTTTTTTACCTAATTTTTATATTAGTTTCAAAATTTTCTATATTTAATGATAGATTGAATGTAGAATATCAGACATTAAATTAAAAATTATATTTAAAAACAATAATAAATTATAAAATATTATTTATTTATATAAAAATCAAATAAATTAAGTGTCAATTAGAATACACTTTTTGTTTTATGTTTTTAAAATCAAATATGGTGGTAACTTCTATTAAAGAATTAAGAATTTTTAGAGACTTAATATTAAAAAATTTCTTAAATTTAATTTTTTTTTTTAAGAAATAAAAGGCTAAATTTTGTTCTCGAGGAATAAAAAAAATTTAGAACTAAATAAAAATCAAAAGAAGATAAAAAAAATGGATTTAATGTAAATAAATTTTTTTATATGAATAAAAAATATCAATAAATATATATTACTTCAAAATTATTTTAATTATTTTAACTCTTTTAAATAAATATTAAATAATGCTTGAGAAGCGAGTGGTGTTACGAGTTGGAACAATAATTAATATAAATAAATTTTTTTATATGAATAAAAAATATCAATAAATTATTTTTATATATTACTTCAAATTTATTTTAATTATTTTAACTCTTTTAAATAAAGATTAAATAATGTTTGAGAACCGAGTAGTGTTACGAGTTGGAACAGTAATTAATCACAGATTTAGTCCTGACTTAGTTCGGGTTGAATTTCATGTAAACGGATTGGTCAGCTTGTGATAGCGGTGTTTAAGGGAAGAAAGAACGTAAGTCCCGTGTTGACCCGCTTGTGGTGATCCCTATTCAGGAAATTATCTGAATTGATTAAGGATAAAATTGTGATTATTTTCTGCTACAATGATTAATATTATAAGGAGATTAAGTAGAAGTAGTTCTTCCAGTTCTCTTAGGTCTAATGATAGTTCTGCATCTTCATCAGATAATTTTGCATATACATCACTTGCACAAAATACTGTTAATAGTCAAGAAATAAATATAGCACAAATAGAAAATCAATTAAATAATTGGTCAATTCCTCACATGAAAATTAATACAATAGATCAACAAGGAAATTTCGAAATTAGTCAAAATTATTCAATAAAAACTGAAGAAAAAACTATATCTCTTAATCAAAATTTAGAAAGTCTTCAATTATTGAGTCAAAACACTATTAATCATCATAGGAAGAAATTTAATTATATTTATATAGGATTAGTTCAAGTTGCCATAAAACCTTTGTTTCGTTTAAGTCTAGATATTCCTGTTTTTGTTTGTTTAAGAGACGGTAGGTCAACAAGATTTACTGATTCTGTCCTTAGCATGATTGATTCAAACCTTGCCAATGGTCCCATTTATTTTAATTGTTTTTCAAATTTTTCCATGAATATAAATGACCCAAGTATTCTTTCAAGTTTAACCTTAAACATTAAAACCAAAAATATGAATTTTGTAGAAGAAGCTCAAACTATAGCAATAATTTATAGAATATATTATAAAGTCATGACAACCCAATTAAATCCTAGAACTATATGTCAATCTGTCAAAGATGAAACATTATTATTACAATATAATCCTAATAATACTCAAGCTTTTGTTCCTAAAATATTAAAATGGAATGAAATTACTCAAGGAGGTTAATGAGAATTAAAAGATTTAACTCTTCCAAAACCAATTAAACTTTTAACAACTCCTTCAAAAATTATACAACATACAAATGGTACTATTCAAGTAGAATTTAGTCCAACATCTAGATATTCATTTAATCAAGATTTTATATCCGCAAGACCTTCTACTTCAAATCCTAGTCTAAATGGTGTTAATTTTACTCCAAAAATTCCTATTCTTGTATATCAGCAACAAGAATCTCCTCTTGCGTCACCTACTCATTCGGATATGTATCCTAATCAAGTCAATATTATTCACAAGAAAAATTATAAAGACTCTTTTTACTCCTAATGCAGAATGGATAAAATCGGATTATTTTGCCCCTTATAATAATACTAAAAGAGCTTATTTTCAAACATTTCCTCCTCAAACTAGAAATGCATTAAGAAAACAATATAAAAAATATATGAATCAAAAGAAAATTACTATTCCTTTTTTCTATTGGGTTTTCAAACTTAAAAAACAAAGAAAACAAATTATAACTTTAAGAGATAAAGAAGGACACCAATTAGCAATAAAACACTCAGAAAATGTTCAAAAAAGAATTTTAGCAATAACTTCAGAATTAGGTTCACAACCACCCTTAAATAATCATCAATTTAATTTTGATAATAATTCAATTTCTGCATCACCCTTCAAAATTTCAAGAACCAAAGATGAACAAAAGTCCCATAATTTACAAGGATATTAGACAAGTTCAACAACAATTAAATTATACAAATCATTCTCTTCAACATTTAAGTCAACAAACAACAAAAATTTCTAAATTTTTGTTTTCTTCTGCCTCGGGAGGGAAGATAGGAGAAACAGAAACATTAACATCAAAATCCTCAAAAATTTCCTCAACTCTATCATTATCATCATCATCTTCCAAATCTTTAGAACAATCTTTTATTATTCCTATAAATGCTGCAAAATCAAATATTCAATTAGCCACACCAACAGAAACAATGTTAAAAGAAATACAAATTAGATTAGATAAACTCAATATTAACGGTATTAATAAAAATAAGAATTAAATTCAAACTATAACAAAAGGAAAATAAAAAATAAATAAAATAGAAGAACAGTTCAAAATGTCTCCTGATTCAATAGAAAAACCCCCTGCAACAGTCAATGCAATTTCTAATAATTTTGTAAGTAGAAAAAATCATTATTCAAAACCCTCTTGTCTTATGTTCAATTAGAAGAAAGAAATTATCAATTAGCTGCTAGTTATGATGGAAGTAGTTTTTATGAATGGAATATAGATGGAATGAGTAAACATCAAATAATTAATTTACTTCATGAAATGATAATGACTGCTAATGCTTATAGAATCAAGACTAGTAACTCTGACTTTCATACTACAGGCGCTTTAGTAATAAGATTCACTGGTTTACTTAAAAGTTGGTGGGATCATTATTTGAGTCAAAGTGACAGAGAATATATATTAAATGCAAAAAAGACAATAGTCAAAGAAGAAGGAATGTCAGTCCAATCTTATGAAGAAGATGTTGTCAATACATTAATATTTGCAATAACAAAACATTTTATAGAAGATCCAATTTATTTTCAAGAAAGAACTTCTAAAATCCTTAATAATCTTAGATGCCCAACACTTCAAGATTTCAAGTGGTATAAAGATATGTTTTTGGTCAAAGTTATGACAAGACATGATTGTGGAAGTCATTATTGGAAAGAAAAATTTATATCTAGTTTACCTACTTTATTTGCAGAAAAAGTTAGACAAAGAATAAGAAATATTTATAATGGTAGAATTCCTTATGAGTCATTAACATATGAAGAACTAATTACTTTTGTCAATAATGAAGGTTTAGCTCTTTGTACAGATTTCAAATTAAATAGTCAAATGAAAAAAGAAAAACAAGACAATAAAAAAGAATTAGGAAAATTTTGTTCATATTATGGTTATGATATAATAGTTGCCCCTTCAAAAAGAAAAAATAAACAAAATAAAATAAAAGGTAAAAAACCATACACAGATTCAAAATTTCAAAAGAAGTTTGTAAAATCTACTCCTAATAAATCAAAATCTTCAAATAAAACAACTTTAAAAAAGAAAACACCCACATGTTATAAATATAGAAAAGTAGGACATTACTCTAGAGATTGCCAATTAGAAAACAAGATCAATTCATTAGAAATAAGTGATAAACTTAAAAATTTAATGATAAGATTAATGATTGATAAAGAAAATGGAAATCAAGTGAAAATTATGACTCAGAAGAAGATAATCAAATACTAATAACACAAGAAATATCAAGTGAAGAGTCAAGTTTAGAAGAAGAATCAGATAATAAAAAAGATTGTGATGGTGTTTGTGCATGCTCATATAAATCAATAAATGTGATTTCAAAATATTCAAAATCTCCTTTTAATCTCATTATTCGAAATTATGTGCCTCTCATAAACTTAATATATTTTCAAATTTGGTATGATAAAGACAAAAACATTAGATATTTGTTTTATTCTTCAAACGAGATACTAAAATTTGAATTTTCTCTACAGATGGAGCAAGAAAGGATTACATTTGGGAAATTTACTCTTACATTAATTCTTAAAAGTAATCTGTCATTCAGGATTCATAAAGATATAGAAAGAGTATATAGATCACAAAAATGCATTTTAGACAACCTATGAAATGCAAAAAGTGATATTCAAAAGTTGGAAGTTTTAAATGCCTTATCTTTTCATTTTAAACAGTTAAATGATAAATTAAAAAGTTTTTCTAACACTTCAAGTTCTGATATACATTGCATCCCAATGGATATAGATCTTGAAAGTTTCATTTGCATGAAAAAAAACAAAAGAATATAAAGCTACATTTTCAAAATCTTTTCAAAACGAATTTCAAAAGGAATTTTCAAATCAAAATGAAATTCCAAAACTTTGTGAGGAAAGCCAAGAATTTCAAATTTCTAGATTTTCATTTTTCAAGCAAAAGATTTTGGATCTTCCTCAAAACATTAGATAGATGATCAGTGAAAAGGCTCAAACTACAGGAGAAGCAAAGCAAGAGCATATCATGCAATTTCTTGCTGACTGTAGCACTTTTGGAATTACTATTCAAGGGATGAGTTTCACTTGAATTTCTCATTATGACAACACTTACAATAATTGTCCAAAGATCGATTCCTTGTGTAAGGAAATTCCATTAGAAAGGCATGACTATAAGTGTGCTCTTATTTACAGTATTTGCAAAGCCAATATTGACCTAGACAGCTATAAACCAATAATCAATAAGTTCAACAATGAGTCAATAGAACTAATTCCTTCTCTTCTCATGGATTATGGAGTTCTTTATCAACTAATTTTCTCCCATCCTGATCAAACCGATGGATTTGGAAGAAAATTAGTAGCTTGTGTTTTAAATGCCTTCATCAGATATTTTAAATCAGTTGAACTCATTATAGAAAGCAAACCTCCTGAATGGTCGAATGATGGAGGAGTTTACCGTGCTCAACACCTCATTCTTCTCAAAGCCAATAAAAAAAAAAAACATTAATTGTTTGGTACAAAGAGCCCTTGGCCTTGTACTAAATTCAACCTCAAAAAACAAATCAGACAGTGGAGGTCAAGATTGATTTCAAGAAATCTTGATTATGAGATTTATAGTTCTTCTAACTATAATCTCATTGCTGAAGACAGCATTCAAAAAATCATTTCTTCAACTAATCTTCCAGAAGTCTCTTTTCCTTTTTAGACTCAATTTACTTATCTTGTTGATAAGTACAAAAAGGAATATGTTCTTCAAGAAGAAACCCGACGAACTTTTGAAAAATATCTCTTAGAAATGCTCAGTTAAGAGATATCAAGAATCTTTTGTACATTTGTATTTATCCAGTAAAAAAAAAAAAAGTATGTAAAGTCTAAAAGTGTGAAAAGTTTGTTAAAAAAAAAAAAAAAAGGTCAAAACTCATGAATAGTAGTGAATAGGAGAATTTGTCTACTTTTGTCTACTACTTTACTTTGCAAGCAACGTGGAGAATGGGAAAGCAAAGAGAATTTTTTCTCTTCTCAAGTCTTTGACAAGGAAAAGAAAAAATATTCTCCCTCTGTAGACTTCATTGCTACAGTTGTCTCTACACGTGATGGATTTCAAAATTTTCAAGATTGAAGATTCAAGATAAATTTAAGTGCGATTTCATCATCTATAAATAGAGCCACATCCCTCTTCATCAGGCAGAGTGCAAAAGAGGTAAGAAAACTTGAAGTAGTGAAAAAAGAGAGAGCTTAAAATAGTGAGAAATTAAGAGTTTAAAAATTTTCTCTCTTGTAATTTTCCTCCTTCAGTCTATTGTATTCATCAATCTGAGTCATCCCTCTGCTGTCAACCAGCTTGTATTCATCAAGTCTCTGTAATCAAAGTATATTTTCAATAAACAATATTTTCAGATTCAAATATTTGTGTTTTTATGTTTAAATTTCTGCAATAAATTAGACAGAATTAGACATTAAATATTTCCGTTTTTATGCTTGAAGATCATTAGACATAATTAATTATTGCGTGCATGAACTGTATTTAATGTCTAATTCTGTCTAATTTATTGCAAAAATTTAAACATAAAAACACCGATATTTGAATATGAAAATATTGTTTATCGAAAATATACCTTGATTATAGAGAGTTGATGAATACAAGTTGGTTGACAACAGAAGGATGACTCGGACTGATGAATACAACAGATTGAAGGAGGAAAATTACAAGAGAGAATTTTTTGAACTCTCAATTTCTCACTATCTCAAGCTATTTTTTTCACTCTTCAACCTCTTTTGTCTTTTTTGCCCTCTGTCTGATGAAGAGGGATGTGGCTCTATTTATAGATGATGAAGTTAGACTTGAATATATCTTGAATCTTCAATCTTGAAAATTTTGAAATCCATCACGTGTAGAGACAGTTGTAGCAATGAAGTCTGCAGAGGGAGAATATTTTTTCATTTCCCTATTAGAGACTTGAGAAGAGAAAAAATTCTATTTGCTTTCCTATTCTCTACATTGCTTGCAAAGTAAAGTAGTAGACAAAAGTAGACAAATTCTACTATTCACTACTATTCATGACTTTTGACTGATTGTTTTCTTTTTTTTACAAACTTTCACACTTTCAGACATTAAATTAAAAATTATATTTAAAAACAATAATAAATTATAAAATATTATTTATTTATATAAAAATCAAATAAATTAAGTGTCAATTTGAATACACTTTTTGTTTTATGTTTTTAAAATCAAATATGGTGGTAACTTCTATTAAAGAATTAAGAATTTTTAGAAACTTAATATTAAAAAATTTCTTAAATTTTTTTTTTTAAAGAAATAAAAGGCTAAATTTTATTCTCTGTGAGGAATAAAAAAAATAGAACTAAATAAAAATCAAAAGAAGATAAAAAAATGGATTTAATGTAAATAAATTTTTTTATATGAATAAAAAATATTAATAAATTATTTTTATATATTACTTCAAATTTATTTTAATTATTTTAACTCTTTTAAATAAAGATTAAATAATTTTAAAATATATAAAATTTTAACAAATTTTACTTATAATGATTTTTTTATTTTTTTCATAATAAAATTAAATATGAGAAAACCATTTTCTTTAACTTTTTTTCCTTATTAAAATGTATTCTGACATTAACTAAATAAACTAAAAATTTATTAATTATTTGATTGTTAATTTTATAAAAATATCAATTATATCAACCCCATGAGTCATTAATTTTATGAATATAATACAAAATTCTAAAATAAAGTTCAACATGGTTGTAGAATATCCTGTCTCGTTCTTGTTTTTTTAAAACAAGTTTAAAAAAAACAATTGAAAATAATTAAAATATATTATTGTATAATATTTTTTTAAGAGTTAAACTTGTTTTTTAATATTTTTTCTTAAAAATAGAAAATAATTATTTTTTTATCGTATAAATTGTTTTATACGATATTTTAAACATTAGTAATCTTCTTTAATTTTCCAAAAATTACAGAATGATTTTAGAATTCAATTTTCAGATACTTTCAAAAAAAAAAATTCTTTAAACTAAAATTTATTCCATATATTTATTTTTGGAGGAAAAAAATGGCCATATTTGTTGAACTTGGGTTGGGCTTTAGGGCCACCCAATGGCCCAAGTTGCAATTCTCAAACAAATGTGGCTCTGTGGCATCTACAGTCTGTTAACAAAACCCTAGAATCGCAAGCATTGATGTTATTAGGGACGAGAATGTCTAATTCCCGGTTAATTCTGTCATTGTTATTCCGGTTTATTCTCATCATTCAACTTCTATCCAGAGTTTCAGCTATCAGGTATGAACATTCTCTCTCGATTTTGTTTGGTTCATCAGAAAATTTAGAAAAGCAGGAATTTTTTTTTTCAGATTCTGATGTTTCTTGTTGTTTGGTTTATTGGGTCTTTGTAACGGGAACTGCTTACCTTAGTGAATCCTAAAAATTAATTCGTAATGTATAGATTTTTTGTTTTTTTATGATCACACACTTTCTCTGCAACCGAACATCATAATTTGTTTGCATTGTAAGAAAAATGTTTTTGGGCATTTGTAGGATTGACAATTATCTAATCTCGCTGTAATCTTATAGTTTTAGGGTTATTTTTTTGGTAGCCTCTCTGCATTTAATAATTCATTGAAGAACTTTCCCTTTTTATAAGAATTCAACCACTCAAATTTCCCAACTTTCAATGGAAGGACTATGGAAAGAATTTGTAGACGTCTATCTGTTTAAAATCATTTAGAAAATCTTTTTTTTTCTGACAGGCAAGATAAAATATGTTAATATCTAAAGCCCTAACCAGAAGGGGCCACAACCCTAGCACATGAGAAGTATATCTAGAGTGCCAAGATAGAATATAAGAACTATCCAAATTATCAAGGAAATCTAAGGAAGGAATGCAGCTGACCCTGACGCGTAATGAGACTGACAAGAAGGATTTAATGAAAAGATATTTGACCGAAATGAATGAGTTCTCTGAACCCATAAAAGTCCACTGATCTGGCGCTTCACAAACACCAAAATCGAATAAGAGGGACAATGCTTCACGCTGTCCTTTGTCTCTGAGCTACAAAAATATCATACCTCCTTCACAACTTCACTTTGACTTTACAAGAGGAGCATCTAGGAAATCCCAAACAAAGAGAGCACCAATGATCACAAAGAGCTATCCATCTTGCTATGGATTAAGATATGACTAGTCAGTTCATTGTCTTTCTTTATAAACAGTGCTTGTTGACTAAAGAGTAAAGACTAACTATGCCTCATTAGCTAAGTGGTAGTGAGGATCTTCCAGGCCGCCTCCCAAAAAAGGGTGGTAACTTTTGGAGGGGCTAATAAGAACAAAATCTCCTTTTTTTAGAAAAAGAGCCATAAACACCTGTCTTGATAGAATTACACAATGACTCAGTTGAGAAATATTCATGCTTTGCAACCTTCAAGATGAGAATGCTCCACATCAGCCCTAATACACCTTGGCATAATGTGATTAAGAAGCACCACCTCCACCTTCAGCTCTTACTCATGAAACCTCCTCAAGAAGAAAGAATTCCAATGACCCTGAGGCTTGAACACTCTCCCTTACCTAGAGGTCCACTAACTTAGGGTCTCTATTAAAAGCAATAGTAAACAAGTAAAGAAAAGATTATCTTGAAAGGGTCATCCTACACCAAGCATCATTCTAAGACGTTGTGGACTTGAAATGTCAGTTGAGACTGATATGACTCGACCATCTTGACTTGGTCGAGATAAGTCCTAGACTCAAGTTGAGTATTATGGGGTTTAGAAACAATTGACCCCTAATTGGATAGGATTCTCTTGAATTGTTGACTTGCTAGATGACCCAGAGTCACAATATTGCAACTCAAATATGATGAAAATGGGAAAAAAAAAAAAGCTTTGCTTTTTTTCAAAGATTCCTTACATCGATCAAGAAAAAGCTCTTAGTCCATGACTAGGAACAAAAGTTCAAAATAACTTAGTTTGAAATAATTATTGATTTGTTATGAATCACATTTTTTATTTTTTGAAATAAAAATCATTGAACATTAGTATTGAGTACAAAAATAAGTATGGTAATATGTAAGAGTTTTCAATTAATAATACTATTATAGACCAACCCATGCTTGTGCTTAACTATTTAAACAATGTCAAATGTAATAGATGCTTTTGTTATTAGTTTGTTGAGTCAATCTAATTCTAATGATATTCTTGGATTCTTTCAATTTTTTTTGAAGATTTTTTTGAGTGTTTTAATTAGCATATTACATCTTCACCCTATATTGATTCGATATGTTGAGACTAATTCACCTTAGGACCTTCCAAGTGAACGATTGATAGTATGACTCTGGACCATGTTTATGCCCATGCTTGAAAGAAATGCTAGTCCTAGATGGGAGGAAACCTACCATCTTGTAATTGCTTTCCAAAGGTTAATTCCATTTTCTTAGAACCATTCTTAGAGCATTGCCTAGCCTCTGCTTCCTCATATTTCCCTAAAATGGCTTTTTACCAATGACCATTTACCAATTAGAGCTCTGGTTAAGAGAAAAAAGACTTTTACTAGATAACCTAACCCTACAATGAATATTTAATTTCCAAAAGGAGTATGGAATAGATATAATATTTTTAAATAAAAAATCCACAAAGTAGATTCCTCAATAAAAAAAATTCTCAAACTAGTGGCTGAGAAATAGTGCTTCTTAATCATGTGGACATCCATGTGGCTTGAGATTTTTTTGTTTTTTTTTTTGGTTACAAAATCGCAGTCACCAACTACGGTTTTGAATTTAAGCTTATAACTGTAGTTAATGCCTATGATTTTAGACCTATTTAAAATCAAAGCTTAAGATTTAAACCATAGTTTTTGAACCTTTTAGTTTTTAATTATAATTATGTGTAAGTTCTTTCTATGAAAGGGAATCCATATGTGCCACATGAAAATATTATAAATTTTAAACTTAAATTGAACTTATATATTTGGATATTATACACCAGTTACATTATAGTATATAAAAGATAAATAGTTCATGTATTTTTAGCCACTGATTTGGTGGTTTTTTAATACAATCTCTTTATTTATAAAAAAAAAAAGATAAATAGTTAATGTAATAAATTTATAATGCCAATTTTTTAACAAAAATAAACCAAAATATTTTTACATAAAATAAAAAGTACCCAAACTTTTTTAAAATAAAAGCAAAACCTTATAAAGAACTAAGAAGTTTGGAAATCACTCTTCAAAAATTATATGATAAATATGATTACATATTATAATATACATGAAGCAAATCATTTAAGTCCATATATTAAAAATAAAAAAATAAAAAATTATCACATAAATTAGTAACCATTGGCATATTAATAAATGCAAAATAAACAATTAATGTCATAAATTCATTATACTAAATTTATATGAACAAAAATAAGTTAAAATAATTTCGCATAACACAACAAAAAATTTATATAAAAATAAAAAGTAAAAAAAACTGCAGTGTAAGTTTTAAGTTTGGATTTTAAATAAGCCCAAAACCATAGTCAGCAATATAGTTTTACCTATCAAAAGAAAAAAAAGTCAGCAATATGGTTTTAAACATAAGTCAAAACCATAGTTAGTGACTATGGTTTTAGGGTTATGTTTAAAACTGAAGAATTTCTGAATTCCTTTTATTGATCTTTTAGGTACACACCATACACATATATATACACAAATGACTGAATAAGAAAATATTAATCTAGCTTGATTCTCTCCTAAAATTAGGAAACTGAATCATCCTAAATGATCTCTCCTTTTTTATTCCTAAAATACTTTCCTAAATTAAAACCCTAACTTTGAATGCCAAATTTCAACACTCTCCCTCAAGCTGGAGAATATATATCATATAATCCCAGCTTGCAAGTTAAGTCTTCGAAGTTAGGCCTAGGTAAAGCTTTGGTGAGGATGTCTGCGGTTTGGTGCTTGGTAGGAATATAGTTCAATTTAACCGTCTCACTAGTCACCTTCTCTGTGATGAAGTGTCTGTCAATCTCAACGTGTTTGGTCCTGTCATGATGCACGGGGTTCTTTGCTATGCTTATAGCTGCCTGATTATCACACATCATCAGAATTGGAGATGAACTCGTTTGTCCCAGTTCACTAAGAACCCTTTTTATCCAAATCCCTTCACAGATTCCCTGTGCAAGAGCTCTGTACTCAGCTTCTGCACTACTTCTAGTTACAACTGATTGCTTCTTACTCCTCCAGGTAACAAGATTTCCCCAGACAAAAGAACAATATCCAGAAGTGGACCGCCTGTCAATGATGTTTCCTGCCCAATCCGCATCTGAGTATACTTCAGTGTCACGGTTCTCTGTCTTTCTGAAGAATAGACCTTTCCCTGGTGTCATTTTTAAATATCTAAGAATCCTGTAGACTGCTTCCATGTGTTCCTCAGTGGGGCTATGCATGAATTGACTTACAGCACTCACTGCAAAGCCAATATCTGGCCGAGTGTGTGAGAGATAAATCAAGCGCCCGACGAGCCGCTGATATCTCCCCCTGTCTACTGGTGTACTTTATTTCTCGATACCAAGTCTCTTCTGACTATCCATAGGAGTATCAATTGGTTTGCATCCAAGCATATCGGTCTCCTTAAGAAGATCGAGTATGTATTTTCTTTGAGAGACTACAATTCCCTTCCTTGATCTAGCCACTTCCATACCAAGGAAATATTTCAAATTTCCAAGGTCTTTAACTTCAAACTCTTCTGACAAATACTTCTTCAAATTCTGTAATTCCTCCATATCATTCCTAGATAGAATAATATCATCAACATAGACTATCGATATGGCCATTTTCCCGGCATGAGACTTCTTGACAAATAGAGTATGATCAGCCTGACCTTGTTTGTAGCCCAGCTTCAGGACTACTTTTGTGAATCTATCAAACCAGGCTCGGGGAGATTGTTTAAGGCCGTACAAGGATTTTTGGAGTTTGCAAACCTGATTCTTTGCCATACTTCCTTCGAAACCAGGTGGTATTTCCATGTAGACTTCCTCTTCTAGGTCACCATTTAGAAACGCATTTTTTATGTCCAGTTGTTGCAAGCACCAATCTTGATTGACAGCCAATGAGAGAAGAATCCTGATAGTGTTCAGTTTTGCAACAGGAGCAAAAGTCTCCTGATAGTCTATCCCATAGGATTGTGTAAACCCTCTAGCTACCAAACGAGCCTTGAATCTCTCAACTGATCCATCTGCTTTGTATTTTATGGTGAAAATCCACTTGCACCCCACGGGCCTCTTCCCAACCGGCAAATCTGTGATAGTCCACGTCCCATTCTTCTCAAGTGCATCAATCTCATCTTGTACTGCCTTCTTCCATTCTGACATTTTGAATGCCTCTTGTATTGTGTTGGGAACCTGAGTATCATCAAGAGAAGTAGCAAATGCTCTGTAAGATGGTGATAGCCCTTCATATGTAACATAATTCCCAATTGGATGATCTGTACATCTCCTAACATCCTTCCTCAATGCAATCGGCAGAGTAGAATCATCAATGCTGGGAATTAACACCTCTCCAGCCCTATCCTCACCTATGTTCTCTTCAGGAAGACTTGAATTGGAGCCAATATATTGGCCACATGTTGACTGTGATCCGTGCTCTAATTCCTGTCTTTTCCTCCTTCTGATGTAAACTTGTAAGTTCTCATTAGCAAGTTATGGGGCTATAGGTTGAATAGGCATGGGAGACTGGATGGTCACAGGAGAAGGAACATTTGTGTGCTGGGCTGGCTGGACTGATGACGGCATGGGTGTGGACAACTCAGTGGGCGCAAATTGGGAAGGATTTGGTGACTCTGAGTGAAAAGAAGGTACACCCTCAAGAAGAGACTCCCAAACTTGATGTTCATTCATGCTCTCCCCCTGAACATGAGATTTGGGATAGAAGAAGACATGTTCAAAGAAAGAGACGTCCATGGTGGTGTAAAATCTTTTGTTGGTTGGAGAATAGCATTTGTACCCTTTTTGGGTTGGAGAATACCCTAGGAAAATGCACTTATTGGCTCGAGGAGCAAATTTGCTACGATTTTGAGGATACACATGAACGAATGCTGTGCAACCAAATACTTTGAGTGGTAAATCAGAAGAGGCTGCACGGGTGTGAGGAAATTGTTTTAAGAAAAGTTGACGTGGGGATTGAAAGGTAAGCACTCTGGATGACATACAGTTAATCAAATAGGTAGTTGTGAGAATAGCTTCCCCCCAGAAATAGTTTGGAACATTAGAGGAAAACATAAGGCATCGGGCAACCTCCAAGAGATGTCTATTCTTGCGTTCAGCCACCCCATTTTGTTGTGGGGTGTCAACGCAAGAACTTATGTGGATAATGCCGTGATTTTGAAGATAAGTACTGAGACTACTAGTAAAGTATTCCTTTGCATTATCTGACTTGAGGACTTGAATTTTGGAATTGAATTGATTTTAAACCATAAGATTGAAGGTTTGAAAAATGTGCCCGACCTCTGACTTTTCTTTCATAAGGAAAACCCATGTTACCCGTGTATGATCATCAATGAATGTCACAAACCATCGAGTGCCAGAAATATTTTTTATCCGGGAAGGACCCCACACATCACTATGTACTAGAGAGAAAACAGTCGAAGGTTTGTATGGGATTTGAGGATATACTGTTCGAGTATGCTTTGCAAACTGACAAATTTCACAGTGATAAGATGCTGGATTTTTATTGATAAATAATTTGGGAAACAATTTTGCAAGGTAAACAAAGCTAGGATGACCAAGGCGATAATGTAACATTATAATCTCACTATCTTTATTGACCTTAGAATTTGACACAGAATTGAAAGACTCTAACATACTCCGAGACTGTACGCAACTTGCTTGAGAGACTTGGTTTGAGAATTGGCCACATGAGAGGAGGTAGAGCTCGGAACACAGTTCAGCACTACCAATCATCTTCCCCGATTTCAAGTCCTGAAAAACACACGAGTTTGGATAAAATTTAGTAACACATTGGAGATCACGGGCCAATTTGCTAATGGACAAAAGATTACAATCCAAGTTTGGAACATGGAGGACAGAGTCAAGATATAAGTCTTTAGTAAGTTTTATAGAACCTGTCTCGGCAATTTTTGACTTTGAACCATTAGCAATATGGACGGATGAATGACCATTACTTGGCTTGTAATTTTGAAGAATGGCAGCATCTCCTGTCATGTGATCAGAAGCACCCGTGTCCACTATCCACGGCTTTATTCCTCCTCGATTAGCAGTGAAGGCTACACCGGTAGTACTGCCACTGCCAACTTGGCTTAATAGTTTCTGTAGCATCTCCATCTGCTCTTTGTTGAATGGACTCGGCTCGGGAACAGATGTGCTCTCAGAGTTGGCAGCCACATGTGCTTTGCCATCTCTGTCAAACCGTGACTTTGGTTTCCAATCAGCCGGTTTGCCATGAAGCTTCCAGCAAGTCTCCTTATAATGGCCTGGTTTCTTACAATAATCACACCAAGGCCTATCCCGTTTCTGACGATCTCCACCACTACTATTAAATGACCGAGCAGCAAGGGCAGAGGCATCCAATGTTGGGGTAGGTTGCTCTTTGGATCCCATCATCACTTTCTTTCTACTTTCTTCACGCCTAACCTCTGAAAAAGCCTCCGTGAGACTTGGCAGGGGTTTAATGCCCATGATTCGGCCTCTAACATCATCCAATTCCCTGTTTAGTCCTAGGAAAAACTTGAACAGTCTCTTTTGTTCCACAATTTTCTTTGTGAGTGTGTTGTAATACTGAGTAACTGTCTACTCTCCTTGGCGGAAGTCATGTAGGGCTGATTCAACCTGAAAAAGTTCTGAAGTATTTTCAGAACTTGAGTAAGTTTCTTTGGCTGCATCCCATATGTCCTTTGCAGTCCCAAACAACAAGAAATTTTCACCTATGTCATTGTTCATGGAATTGATAAGCCATGACATGATCATGCTGTTTTCAATCTTCCACTTCCTGAAACCCGGTTCTGAAGTTTCTGGCATGACTGCTTCTCCAGTGAGGTACTCATCCTTTCCTTTACCGCAAATGAACAACAACACAGATTGTGACCACTGTAAATAGTTATGACCATTTAATTTGTGTCCTGTGATGAGAATAGGAGAGGAATCACTGCCACCAAGGTTTGGAATTTCAGATCTGCCTCCTGATTCTGGTGACGTGACGCTGGATACTTGTGATGATGCCATTCCGTATTTTGTCATGGATCGGAAAGGTAGAAGAACACTTCCAAAGGCACGTGCAGGGATTGGAGTTAAGAAAAAATAGCCGGAGGACGTCAGAAAAACTGATCGGAGGGCCCGTGGAGGCAAAAGAACCCCAAAAGAGGCACGTGCAGGGCTCGGATGGCAGAAACAGGTACGAAGGGTGGCTGGTCGGCGTCAGGCGAGCCTGGAGTAGGAAGTGCGTCGCCGGAAAGTGGCTCACGCGCCCTCACGCGCCGGTGTGTGAGATGCAGTCGCCGGCCGGAAAAACGCGCGTGGGCGGCGCGTGGATGGGTTTCTGGCTCCGGTGCTTTGGGAAAAGTTGGAGATCTCCTCCAGGCGCTTCTTGCGGTGTGAAAAAAACCGTCGCCGGCGGTGAATGTTTTCTGACAACGATTCGACCGACCGGAAAACGTTTTCTCCCTTGGATCTGAGAACAGGGACTGATGTCCGGAATGAGAGATGGCCAGAGAGATTTGGCCGGAATGAATGATGGCCTGAATAAGAGGTGGCTAGATGGGATTAGGGTTTCTATTAACTGGCTCTGATACCATGAAGAATTTCTAAATTCCTTTTATTGATCTTTTAGGTACACACCATACACATATATATACACAAAGGACTGAATAAGAAAATATCAATCTAACTTGATTCTCTCCTAAAATTAGGAAACTGAATCATCCTAAATGATCTCTCCTTTTTTATTCCTAAAATACTTTCCTAAATTAAACCCTAACTTTGAATGCCAAATTTCAACAAAAACCATAGTTGGTGACTGTAGTTTTGTCACATCATTCAAAGTTGTAGTTACTAAGCACTAAATTGAGAATTTTTGTGTAAAATATATTATACTAGCTCAAATATCTTCCAAAAGCAAGTAAAAGAATCCATTGTGGTGGACCTTGCAACCAGTTGTATGGGGTGGACTGAAATAACTTGCTTTATATCCCATATTTTGAAACTCTATCAACATGTGTTACGTAGACATTTTTAGGTATTTGAAGAACTTGGGTTGGAAATTACATGACAAGGGTTTAGTTATCCACTCTATCAACATATGTGTTTGACATGCCTATTGGTAAAATATGTACTGGAGGTGTTCAACAAAGAAAAAGAAGATAAATTCAAATTGGACTCATGTTTGACGTCTGTCTTAGTTATTCACTCTAATTGGGCTCAGAGAATAGAACCAGAAATTAAAGAAAAAATGGAAATTAAATTATTTTGTTGTATCTCCTTGTGCTAAGTTCTTAGGAATAAACAAATCTGAGTGACATTTAGATACAACTAGGACCTGGCTGGTGCCTTGAGTCCCTGTAAAACAACTATTAACCAGGATAGCTACATATCCAAAGTTATATAATTTAAATTATATTTCTACTGTCCAAGCCTGTTGCTTTTGCTTTCTGATGGTACTGCATGAGTTTATGTTTTTGATTATTTTGGTTCCCATACTCCTCAGTCTTGACTTTCGCTGTGTATTTAGATTGTTGAATACCATCAGATCTAAAATTTAATATTGAGGCTAGAGTTGGGACAAAGAAACATAACCAGGGAAGGAAAGTGGCATGAATTTAAAAATTTTAGCTATTTTTAGGGGCTGGCATGTACAAGGCTGTGCTTGAAAGGTGCTCTTTTTCATATTTGGCCACTGCTAGTAGAGTTACCAATTTTCTTGTTTCAGGGTATTGTAAAATAATGAAAGTGAATCCACTGTATTATAATCTAGCACATGTTTTATTTAATCTCATTCAGTGTTTTCTTTTAATTTGGTGCTTTTGTTAGCTAGAAACTGCACCTTTTTTATTTTCATACACAAATGCTGTTTTCGAATTTCTAATGTAGCTTCTGCTTCCATTTTTATAAATGTCTCTGAACTTTTTCTTCCCGTTATGTGGTAATTTTGTATTTTAGGTTCTTTTCTTTCCTTTTTTTAATTTTTTTATTTTGATTTCTCTCTTGCACTGCAGGAAAGATCCCAACCTTCTAGAGAAACGAATTTGCAGAACTACAGTCCAAGGAAGATACCTTCGAACTGATGATAATGGTATGTGTTTCTTTCCTCAAGTTTTTGATCTCTTGTTGCCCATGTATGCTTTATATTATTTTCACTGGGTGCAACAGAAAATGTAAATAAAGGAACTAGGGGAAATCTTTACAAGTAGAATATTTGCATTTACTGCATCTTTTACTGGCATTGCCAAGCTCATGAGTTCCAGAACCTTAAGCTGAATCCTTTCACATGTTTAAATCATCCTCATCTACTTAAAAGAAATATCTTTTATTTTTTATTTTTTATGAAATTCTGCAATAATATCTAGTTTATTGGTTTTCAAGCTTAAAGATCACAGCCCATCTCTAAGTGCCTTGGCAAATTTAAGAATAGATTCAGGAATAGTTTGAATAGAAATTTGAAAATCATAGCTTGAATTTGAAACATGGTTTAATATCAGTTGTAAGTGAGAAAATCATAATAACTATTATAATGCAGCTAAAAGATAGAAATTTTGAGGCCTCAGTTTGCTCATTTGCTTAGGCATAACACGGTGTTGAGTTTAAAATCTCAATACTATAGGCAGTGAAGTTCAATGGGTCTCACCTGTGAATATCATTCCCTGGTCGGCTCACTGATGTTTTCTAGGGAATACCTTCACAATACTGCTGATGGGATTTTTGGTTTGCTCTTCCTTTATATACAGATAATCCACAACTTGGGTTAGATGTAGATATGAGAGTTATACATATGTGATTGATTTTAAGGTGGATTAGGCTTCTGGTGATCCACTTAGGAAATATAGGCCCTTTCATCCTCTGCATCTATCAGACTATAACTTATCAATAGGATATTTTGTAATGTTTTACTAATTGATATTAATGCCACCTCCCTCAGATTTTGAAAATGAAATCCCTTTTCCTTGTGTTTATTATGGTTGCAATTGGCTTCTGACTTTGAACTTTGGGATTTGGCCATCCAATTGAGTACACCTTCTGGTTTGAGTTGTGCTGGAAGTTCTTTATTATATATAAATACATGCCAACACTGCCAGAATTTGCTACTGTGCCTATATCTATGGAAGGCTCCATTTCTTTCCATTTATACTGCTTCCAGAACTAGTTTTTCCTATTGTAGGCCATGTGTGTGATGCTCTATCGATGGACCCACAGTCTGGATGCTGCTTTGGAAAGAGAGAGCAATTCTCTTGTCAGTGAGTTATCTCTAAAATGGATTCTGATAAAATTAAAAAAAAAATAAAAATCTTTAAATGGGTGCTCCTGAGTTCTCGCTTTGTGCAGAAATATTTGATAGTTGTTAACAGTCTTTTTTCTTCCTTGCAGTGGATGCAACCTCATTTCACAGTGTTGCAATTCTTATGAATTTTGTGTTTCATGCTGCCTGAATCCAGCACGGGTATTTCATTATGGATCAATTTCTTTCACTCTCTCTCTCTCTCTCTCTCTCTCACACACACACACACACACCCTTCTTACTCAGAATGATAAAATTTGAAATGTGCTTTCATGATGGAATAGACTCAAAAGGAATTAGCACTTAAGGTGAAGATGGCCAAGCCAGTAAGTGCAGGTAAAATTTTACTTTGTAGTAGAAACCTTGCATGTTTAGTAAAGACACATTTGTAGAGTCATCCATTTGGGGGTTTGTAACTGTCATTGTAGATCTCATAGAGGGTATCTTTGAGGTAAAATTTAACCGGATTAGATCATGTTCCTACCTGAACAAGCCAGTGAAAATTTGACATTTTCCAAGTGATGTTGAGAATTTGGATGGTAATGTTAATCTTCAATGATGGCTGTTTATTGCCTGTATGTGTTTGAGTATGAAATAAGTGAAGTGGGAAGCCTAGGCTGCCTCTATAGTATATTTTTTTCCTGCAGATGGAACTTTTTATGGATGACACATATCCATCATTCTTCTGGCAGGGGCTTATGCAAGTGTTTTTGATTTCTGTACTGGGAGGTGCCGTCATAATTCTGAGAGTGTGGTATGTAATCATCCCATTGTTCCTGTTGTATTTGTTCATCAGTGAAGGTGGTTAATGACTGTCTGCAACTTGTGCTCAATAAATTTTATTCATGCTATAATTTGAATTGTGTATGAACAAATTTTGGGCATGCTGAGGGTCATGAATGGAGAAATTTGGGATCTTGAACCTAATTTAGATTCCCGTTTTACATGGTGTATGAAGGAGCATGGGCCTTGGCCCTCTTTCTTTTAAACATCAACCCCTGGTCCTTTGAAACATAATCATGAACAAAAAAATACCAGCACCATCACTACCACCACCACTAACAACAACAATAATAATGCTAATAATATGTAGCACACTGATTATGTTGCAAATCAGTTTGTTATGTTTTGTGCATTATCATCTGAACTAAGTTTGAACCTTTCAGGTACATGAAAATGCTTATCTTAGCGATTTCCATCACTGCTTTTCTCTGCCATCAAATTCTACAGGTGTGTCCAGATATATCATGGTAATTAGAAAATATGTTGACTGCTTGATTTGAACCATTATTAGTTAATCCACTGAGATATTGGTGACTGGCTAATTTTTTTTTTCTTTTTTAGTCACAAACTTACATTAGTAACCACTGTTATGCAATGTTGACTCCTTTTGAACCATGTCAGTTAATCCACTAAGATCATGTTCACTACCTATTTTTATTAGTTACAGATTCACATTATATAACTACAGTGTACTGCTTTGTTAGTGTGATGCCCATAAAAGACATGTTAAAGAAGACACATTAAAATTATTATATTAAGAAACAATGTAACTTGAGTATTTATAGCTATGGTGGGTTTTTTTTTTTTTTTTCCTTTTTTCTTTTTCTTTTGCTCTCTCTCTTCCCATTGGATTATTTATTTATTTATTTTGGTGGGGGGGGGGGGGGGGGGGGGGGGGGGGGGGTGTGGTAGGGGATGATTTGGTCTCTAAAATCTAGAGAGTTTTTTAGGTTTATTTGGCCAGAGAGAATAGTGAAGCTTAAATGGTGGGTCACTGGATCCAAGTGAATACAATGGAATGATGGCATCATGGATTTGTCAGAATTCCTTGGTTTGGTGGGTTCTACTCCTTTTGGATTATATTTAGAGGTTGGAGCTGTATTCAAGTAGGGATGATGTTCCAGTTTGGTTACTATCAACAGGAAAAAATTTCTCAGCCAAATTGGTTTCCCAGCCAAATAATTTGGATTCCAGAGTTCCTCTTACGGTGGCATTGTTTGTGTGGAAAGCAAGTTGGGCAAAATGTCACATGTGGAAAGGAATGGGGATAGTGTGGACCATCTTTTGATTCATTGTCTGGTGACAGGGGAGGCATGGTCTTTGATTCCTAACTTTTGGAATTTTTCTGAAGATAGTGAAGCAATTGATGGCTAGCATGCATGGTAAGTTTGTGGGGGAGGAAGAGAAGGAATGCATAGTCAGCAGTTCCTTTATTCATAGCCTGGGATTGTGGCATGAGCAAAAAATAGACAAACCTTTGAGGCTGTTGAAGTCCTTGGGAAGAACTCCAACGAAATTATCTTGACACCTGTTCTGTTTGGATCCATGTCCTTATGGCTTGTTTTTGGATTTTATTGATGAGATGACTGGGGAATAACTTGTGGAGCTGACCGGGGAGAGCTTTCTGCACCTTTGGGGTTTTTTGGTGTGTCTGATGTAGTTTCTAGTACCCTTTCTTGGACTTTGAATGAAAATATATTTGTTACAGATGGGTTCACTTCTCTATTTATTCATAGGTGCCCCCTCCTGTTGACAGGACAAAAACTCTATTTTGCATTGTCAAACCAATGATGATAGGTGATGCTGAACTGAACTGATAGTGATGGGTTTGGTTCAGAAAATTACCTCACTCCATGCAAGTTTAAGAGAGATAAAGAAAATAAGATGGTTCATAAAATTACCTCACTCCATGTAAATTTCAGAGAGATTGAGGCAATAAAATGAACAAGCTACAAACCAGACTAAGACCTGGTGGAATTTGCATCTTCTAAAGCAAGAAGAAATTTAGTCACACTTGCATCTTCTAATTGTAGAGGGAGATTCTGCCATTGCAATATCTTGGGTGAATAAAAAGGAAAAGGGTTCATGGAAGTTTGACAACTGGATGTGCGAAATCATAGATACTGTAAATGAGTAGTTCTTGGATTCCTCGTTCGGCTAACCAGTTTGCAGATGTTAGCCAGGTTGCAGATCATTAATGGAAATTTTTTGATATAGTGAGTAGTAATAGCTCTGGTTGTTTGTTGTTCAAGAATTCTTGTTTAGGCAATTCATACCAACATAGTGTTTTGATCTAAAGTTTCAATTCTTCCATGTTTCAGCAGTAGCATATTGTTCCATAGAGCTAAGGTCCAAAATATGGAAGAAACAAGTGTTTCCACGGCTCTACCACACTGACAGTTCTGTTCCACTTAATCCCTATTTCATGGCCACATATCTTTTTGGCTAAGGTGTGAGAAATTATCCTGATACATGAATCCAATTTTCATTTCATCTAGGAAAAGCCATCTCTTTGTCATTTGATACAATAGTCTTGCGTTAGATAGGAACAAATTTGATAAATACTGATAACTCTTGGATGGAGTATTAGAACAGAAAGATCCATTAGATACTGAACTATTGGAGGAGCACAACATATGACTTCCTTTGTTGGAGATTTCCTTCCCCCTTGAGTGTCCAATGATTGTTCTCCTGTATATATGTGGGTTTTTATGAGAAGGGGCTAGTTTTTGTGGTTCTAATTCTGTGTTACTTTCTTCCATAGTTTTTTACACCTTTGAAGGATTGGTTATCCTTCTTGTCTTTATCAATTGATTGATGAGTGAAAATGTTTGTTTCTGATTAATTGAAAAATAAAAGAAACTTAGTCACACGGAGAACCTATTTTCTTATTTATTAATTCTTTGATTTCACTTTACCTTTATTAATGCTTTGTTAAACTCTAGAAGCAATTGGAAATTAAAAGGAAAATCATCTTCCTATCTGTTCCAGCAACCTTTGAGATTCAGTACTTGAATTACAATCCCCAAAAGGATCTGAAAATCACTATATCAAATCATGCCTAAGGGTAGGTCTGAAATTGTGAAAATATGGGGTTTATTTAAGTTGATGAAGTACCTATCACACTGTGATGTTGTCCGCATTCTCAGATTCATTATATAATTGGGTCTCTGATTACTTGCAAGGCTGAGATGTTATTCCATGTGACCCATATGATCCTATCAAGCATGAGAGGGTTATGCCAAAGATGGTATGTGCTCCACAAGGAAGTCCTCGGAAATGCAGTGCCATTACCATGTAGATAGCATTTCTATATTTCATTCTGCTGCTCTTTACTAAGTCTCACTCTAATTTTGGACATAAGGATTTGTGTCTGATTGGATTCAGTTCAGTATTATAAATGACACTAATTTTGCATGTTTAAATATCTGCTACAGCTGGCGGTGTTGATAGAAACCCAGAATTAAGATTGAATGGCATTCATGTTGTTGTTGGAAGGTGAGTTATCATGGAGATCTTTTCTATTTTGTCACTTTTATATTTTAAACTTCTGGCAGTTGGTTATTTTCTCAACTTCTTATACATGGGAAACAGGCAAGGAGAGTCATGTGACTCCGTTTGCAAATCAAATGGGCAATCATGTGTTCCAAGCAAGCTCTCGGTGCTTAATCAATGCGAAATGTGAGCTTGATTTTTTAGACACTATATTTTCTTGTCTTTATTTATTTAATCATATTTCTTTTGTAGTTTGTAATTGAAATATCTCCTTAGTAAAATATTTTTATTTTTAATAGGCTTCATGCAATTATTTGGAATTAGGTTATTTATCTTCTTGATGAAAAGTTAACAAGTTCTCTGGAATCATACTTGTGCTGGGTTTATGCTGTAAATTAGGCAATTTTTTGCTGCTTTCCATGCAATTTAATTGCTAACAGATGCATGCTTGCTTTCTGAGTTCTGGATATGCTTAGCTCAGGAGCACACTGATGTAGGACAACCCTAGGATGGTTGCCTACACTCAAGGGTAGGTGGGTTAGGGTTTTACTTTTAGGGTGTAAGGAGAGGAACAAAGAATAAATTTGATGGTAGAGAAAATTATAAGATAAGAAATAGAGAGAAAGAAGAAACAATGACGAAAAGATGGAAAACCTTAGAGTCTCACCTAGAAGAAAATCAATGGAGTCTCACCATTGTGGGTTGCAACCTTGCAATGAAAGAAAGTATAATATTATTCATCAAATTCATCCCTTTGATTTACATTGATTAGCCTATTTTTAGGCTTCTCTAAGAAATCCAAAGTCTACTAGGACTCTAATAACGTATTATGATTCTAATTCTAATTATAACATCCAAAGTCTACTAGGACTCTTCAAATTCTAATTATATTATAACTCAACTAGCTAATCCTAATTAGACTCTAACAAATACCAATCCCAATTCAATTCTAATTAATAGTAATCCTTCTTAAAGTTTACTTAGGTCTTCACTTTCTTCCTTGAATAAACTTTAAAAGGCTTTCCCCCATCACACACTTTTTTCTTTCCTTATTTCCCCTTTTCTTAGGGTGGAGAGGGCTGGAGGTTGGGGGCAGTTGGAGAAGCAATGCTGCATTTGCTGAACTGCTTCACCAAACAAACTCTCCAACAATAGACATCACATAATGCCTTTGATTTACAAAATCAAATAATATGCTTGTAAGTCTGTCAGAGAACCATTTAAAAGATTTATACATTCTCTTAATGTAGGGATATATGGGAGATTAAGAGCAATGGTTCTCAAGTGGCAGTACTTACCTGTGAATAATACAATATTCATTGCTGAAAAGTTTATGGAGACATTGCAGGATCGCTTATTTGGAAATTTCATCATGGAGATATTGTGATATAACTTGCATTTGAATTTTTTGAGATTATTCTTCTTACTTCTCACAACATCATATTCTTTTACAAATTTTAAAATTCCTTGTATCATAAATAGTATGCAGAAATATATGAGCTGCAAAGGAGCATGTTTGGCAAGCATTGGAGCTGATCAACCTGCTGAAGTCGTTGATGATGCCCCTAGACATCTGGTATGCTTGCTTGCTTGTGCATTTGTTTTTTTGTTGTCAACACCTGTTCTTTGGAATTTATCTTACTGGTCCTCTGGGTGGTTCATGAAAATAAAATTATAAGTTGCAATAGCTTGTTGAAATTAAGTAGTGCCTCTGGGCATTACTGTCAAAGGCTTAGTCACACTATGGTGGTATTTTCACCATTAAAGAAATCTAGTATTGCCATGAGGATTTTTTTTTTCTTCTTTTTTTGGACTGCAAATGACAGGTTTTATCGTTCTCTTCTTATTCTTTTTAATTTATGATCTTATACATGGAAAAAAAATGAAGTTACTAGTAAATTGAGACTATGCTGAAACTGTATAGGAACGCTATGGTGTTTTAACTTGTGCAATACCAATGTGTGTATGGAAGAAATGGTTATTATCATGCACAAATCAGGGCATCATATATGCATCAAACCAAGGATTATACTGCAAGCTAATTAGATCTATTGACAGAGAATGGTCTTTGGACAGTGTTACTAATCAGAGAGTGACTATAGAACACATTCTCCAGCATGGAGATTTGCTGACTCTTCTATTTTCTATCTTAGAGAAGTTTCATGGAATTGAGGGACAAATGATGATATCATATTTTTAGAAGTAGCTCCTACATGCACAATTTTAGCGGTATCTTTTTGAACCTTTGTTTTAAGAATCCAGGAGCATAAGCATAAAACTTAGGCTTTTGATATTTGAGAAACATAGGTGCTGGAAATGATAGTTGGGAACCCGGGGGAAATTGTTGGCAGTACATTGATGTAGGTAGCTTTTGATGAGAATTCTACATTTGCAAAATGATGATACGTGGATTAGGTAATACCACTTTTTTTTATGTTTTTTTTGGGTAGAACTAATGTTGAACAAATTCCTTGTTTTTATAGTTTCCCATTATTATTTTAACAATGACATGGAACAGCATGGATGCATTTCTTTTCCTAACTTTGTCCCCAAGGAAGCAAATGTAAATGACACAATAAACCAGAGCATTACCATATTTAACTTTTTTAGAATCAAGAAGATAAATTGTAATTGATCAAATGTGGGCAATGCTTCCATATCAATCTTTGTCTTAATGTTTTGAGGAAAATTTTCATTCAACTTGTGTATGATTTGTTTGCCTTATGCTTTTCAGAATCCTGGAGCATGCTTGTATACTCGAACACAGACAATTCTTTCTTGTGATGGTTCACATCAACATACAAGGAGACTATGCCCCTGTGCATAGTTTATTAACTTGGTGAGTTTTTCATTCTTAACAAGGGTTCCAAGTTCAGTCTCAAAAGGTAAAAGTCAAGATGAAAATCTCAAGAAACCCCCATGTCAACTTTTGGAACTTTTGTGATATACATTCTATTAATACATCTTGCAAATAGAATTCCATGGGCCTCTTCTTTTTCCTAACATAGTCAAGACCAAAAATTCAAAACGTCATTAGATCTAAGATCCTTTTTCTTTTCATGAATCACATTGATTTAAAATGACTTGGTTTTTATATGCTGTTATTAGCATTTCATGCCAGCCATAGCTTTCAACTTACCGTTTCCTTGGAATCATGCTATTTAACTTATGGGTGGCTTCCTCAATAACCAATACTGTCAGCATAATGAAGCCATTAAAGTTGGAGGATCTTTAGATTTCTAAAATGACCAATATATTGTATTCCATGCAATGCTCGCACATATGTATCTATTTGGCCTTTGTTTGAGAATGACAGCCAAGCATATACTTTAGCTCCTTGTGTGTGCCCTGAACCCTTAAAACAGGGACCATACCCTATCTAACATTTAGTTTATGTGCAGGAAATGCCACCAACAGGCATGGACAGCCATGGAGGTTTTTCGGCTCTTGTTGACATAGTCACTGACGAAACAATACCAAAACAGAGGAGAATGTTACATGAACTCTTTATGTAATTAGTTTTGTTAATACTGCACTGAAACAGGCAGAAATGTTACATGAACTCATGCTTATGTAATTAATTTTGTTTCAATGCTCCTGAATGATGAGAATTTCCATTTCAGTATAGAATACCCTTTTTTAGATTAGGTAATTGTTAACTTTTTGTGAAAGTGATTCTTTGAAAAGATACTGTAGAGCAAGGTTTTCAATTAATAAGTTAAAAGAAAAAAATTAAACTCTAAACTGTCCTGAAAATTCTCATTGAAAAGAGCCTCAAATGTCAATTTTTTTACTTTTAATGTTTCAATTATAATAGAACTTTTTGGAAAAACCAAAACACTTAAAAGGTTGAGCCAAATGGGAATCCCAAAGAGTTTCATATTCAGAACTCATTTATTTTGACTAATAATCTACACTTGCTGAACTCTTCATCTGCTTGGAGAGGAAAGGCTGGGGAAAATGATGGGTTTCAGAGCAGTGGTCATCGTCATTAAAAAATCACTGAATATACCCAGCGATCTTTTTGGTATGAAGCCAAACAGTATTGACAAAACAAGTCATTTGAATGCCTCCAAATTGCCATTAATTAGCATTATTCCATTCAGATTCCCAGCAAGCCGAAAGCATGAAATGGCATGTAAGACAATCAAAAAGACAAAAGGTGAGGCTTTTCCCTGCTTATGGTAGAGACCTTTCTCACATTCTCTCTCTTTTGTTTTGAAAAAAAAATTGTTTATAGGGAAAACAGTTTAACATTTGGGAAATGAAAATGGAATGGAATCCAATGCAAAAGGGGCAAGACTTTGTAAGGGAAAAATGAAAAACCATTCCAATCAATTAACCACCTTCAAGTTTTCAATACATGTAATTGATAAGGAAGCAAACATTCCAATCCAGCTCTGTGTATGCTTTATATGCCAATATTTAAAAGCTGTAGTCTGGCTTGAAGACACTCTTGCTCAATGGCTTTGACCCATCTCTTAAAACCCCCAACCCACCATTAACACTACCTTTCTCTTCTGCAACTTCCTCTTCTTCCTCCTCATTTCCCTGAAAGGCTGGGTGGCCGAGAAGGCAGTTGAGTAGTTGTGTCCCCCTAAGTGCATTTGTCAATGGCAAGTGACCCTCAGGGGTGTCATCAGTGAGCTCCCACATGAACTCAGTGGGAAAGGCCCTGTAGTTGTACTGCTCAACTTCTGTATCAAGCTTCTTCATCCACCCAACCTTGAGGAAAAACCTGCTGAAGTCCTTGTTCACCTTCTCCCATATTCTCCTCTGCACACTGTACCCAAACTTGTTGTTACTGTGCTGCCTCCACAGCTCATCAATGGCCTTGAGATCAGCCTCTGGTATGAACTGCACCTCAGAGAAGAACACATACCCTCTCTTCACTGCTGCCTCGCCTGCCAACACTATCAGCAGCCTCCTGGTTTCCTCATCTGCTTGCCTATAGTTCTTGGAGGAGAGGTGTTGTTGGAGCACATCATAGGAAATGGCTTGGGAGGTTGAGGGTGTTGTGGAGGAGGTGGTGGAAGAAAGAGCAAAAGGGGTTGTTGTTGTGGCTGTTGGTGGGGTTGTGAGTGTGTGAGACAGGTTGGTTGTGTTTGTATTGGTGGCGGGTTTGAGGAAGAGTGAAGAGAATGTCGATGGGTGTGACTCAATGGAGTGGTGGTGGTAGTGCTTGAGGAGGTGGTGGTGGTTGCTGAGGGATTGGAGTGAGTTGGTTGCCATTTGTGAGTGGAGATGGTGGTGAGTTTAGGAGGGCATTATTTGAGTGCAAAGGGAGATGGGGGTTGTTTGGGAGATAAGAAATGGGTGAAGAGGGAAAGTGGGGTTCATCGACAAGATTACAACGAGGGATTTTGATTGGCCAAGCGTGGGTGAGGCTCGGCAGATCCTTGCCATATAGGATGTTGATTGGGTGGGTGTGGGTGAGGCCAGATTTTCCTCTGATTTCCTTCATTTTCCATCTTGCTTTGGCCCACTGGATCCAAAACATGCAGAAAAATAAATGAAGTTCTCTACCACTATTTAGTTTCTCCAGCTAAGAAACACAAGTGCCACAACTTACTTGGCTTGTGACCAGAGAGGTTTCTCTTTCAATTTAATAATATTTTGAAAGCAAATAAAATATTTCTTTAAAAATAAAAAAATAAAAAAAATCTCCAAATGGGGCCTCTTTAGATACCATATCATGAGTGATCCCTTTCTTTTTGTCAAGTGCTAGTGTTTCCAACTAGAAGTGGCAATGGTTGAGTCATACTCAAATTGATTTTGGTTTGACTAAAATTTGGTTATGGAAGCAATTAGATAAAATACCCATGTGACCAACATATGGATGATATGAGTTCTTATCTCATAAGTTCAAATATGCTCAATTCATGTATGTATATATGCTACATAAATTATTTATTTATTTATTTTTAATTTTTTATCCACTTTAAGAAATCTCTAATATGGTATTCGATAAAAATTAATACTTATTAGTTAATAACTTAAGTTGATTTTAAGAGGGTGTTCATTAAATCTTAATACTTATTACTTAATGATTTAAGTTGATTTTAAAATTTAGGAAACACTTTTAAAAATTTGAAAAATCACTTGTAATACTAAAAAAATATTTATAATGTTTGTCGCATAAATATTTGATATGTGATTTTCCTAAAAACACTTCTACTAAAAATATTTCGAGTAGAAATACTCCTAAACGCACTCTTACAGTAATGTAACTCACGCTGATAATGTCCCAAACACAATACAACTTATACTAATAATGTATAACTCTTATCGTTTGATTAATATTAAGGAAAATAGTGTTTTGATATATATACTTAAAAGAAATAGCAAAAAGGAAAACTCTAAAAAATAATTCAAATTTTATGTTCTTTTTAGTAAAAGATGATACTTATTCAAATCAAATGTAATATGTATATCATTGAAAGGTAGTATCTCATATCATCTTTATATGAAATCCTAATTATTCGAAATTCAATGCATTACATTTGGAGTTTTAAAATTTATGGGCCATTTTTTTCAAATTTTCCTCCAAAAGTGTGTCAAAACACACTTCCCCCTTATTATTAGAGTAATTATGAGAGAAAAAAAAATGAAATTTTGATGATGTGGACAAGCCCAGACTGCCCAGTTAGCCCAACATGAAATTTTTTGAAGTTTGTGTGTAATGGGCCAGGAGTCAAAATAAGCAGAATCAACCCATACGTGTTAAATTTTTTAGTTATATTCAATGGGCCGAGAGTTAAACTAAGCCCAAACTGATACCTGCTAACTATGATAACACAAGACACCCTTAAATAGAGGCTCTAGAACTTCGTTTGTTTGTGTTTTTTTTTTTTTTTTTTTTTTTTTTTTTTTTTTTTTTTTTTTTTTTATTTTTTATTTTTTTATGGATATAACTTGTCTTTAAATTTTCAAACTTTCTTCGATATGTTAAACATTCTCAAAACTTCAAGTAGGAATGACAATGAGACAGGTTTTTTCGGGTATCTACCTCATCTCTTCTTGATTTGAAATTAAAATAAACGAGTTAGGGACAAGTTTGATATTTTTTTAAAAACCTGAAATGAGCTTGAATATTAGTATTACTTTATCCTACCTCGCCCCCGATTGTTTATAAAATCAATTAAATTTAATTTAAAATTTATTTTTATATTTTAATATATAAATACTAATAAATAAAAATAAAATACTTTTTAATAAAATAAAGTTATATTAAAATAAATTTAAAATATTTAAAAAAAAAATTCAAAAAAAGGTTAAACACGTGGGATGGAGTCTACCCGTATAATTTTTTCAATGAGATGAGAATGATAATTATTTTGAATAAACATAGTAAGATTGGGATAGAGGCGACTTGTCCTGAACTTGCCTTGTTGCCATCCTAAACTTTAAAATCAAAATAAGAATTACAACCATGAGAGAAAAATTTATTTGACAATGATATATTTTTATTATCATTATTGTAAAGTTTGTTATTATTTTTTATATGTAAAATTTTAAGGCTACTTTTGGTTCCGAAAAATACTAAAAAAAATAAAAAATAATTAAGGAAAAATATTTTTTCTTGTTTGGTTTCAATATAAAAAATACGGAAAAAAAATTAAATATAATTAAAATTATTTATAAATTTATACATTTTAAAATTATTTAATATTTATATAATAGATGAAAATAAGTAATATGGGTTTGAAGAAATATAAAAATTATAATTTATTCGATTTTAAATCTATTTTTCATTTTTTTCTTTACTTATTATTTCCTTTCCTTTTTCACCTTATTTTCTTTCTCTCACATATTTCCTTAAATTTTCCAGTAATCAAAGGATCACGCTTACTTATAATGATTCAATATTTAAAATAAAATAGGAAATAATATATATATATATATATATATATATATATATATATATATATATATATATATATATATATATATTGTTGTAAAACAAGGATAAATGCAACACAAATAAAGTAATAGAGATAAAATATATCTTATTTTAATAATATATATAATGGGAAGAATGAATCATATAAGAGAGTTGAGAAAGTTGAGATAATGAAAGACAGAGAGAATTAGAGAAAGTAAGAAATTTTTTTCTTGCTTAAGGATGCATATTACAGGGGATGAGAAGCCCTTTTATAGGCTTTCCAAATGGATTAATATTCCCATTAATGAATATTAATGGAACTCATAAATAAAATTAATGGTTTCCATTAATGAGTATTAATGGAAGTCATAAATAATATTTAATTAACATTCATTATAATTAATGTGGTGACATTCATTACTTCAATTATAACATTCCTCCTTTGATGTCCACCACATTGAAGAATATGCTTCATTAAAACTTTGTCAGTAAAAAACCTTATAGGAAAAACCTAACGAAAGAAAAAGAGTACATTATTCTTATAATTTTTTAAGTTTCTCTTGGTATGAAAGATATTTTGCATCTGCATATCCAAACAATTGTTGCTTTGATTCCCTTAAGTAAAATAGACTCATATCAGTAGTTCCGCGAAGATAACGCAATATATGTTTGATACCATTCTAATGTCTTCGAGTTTGAGCGGAATTGTATCTTGTAAATAAATTGAAAAAAAAACAATGTCTAGACGTGTACAATTGGCAAGATACATGAGTGCACTAATAGCACTAAGATATGGTACTTTAGGACCAAGTAATTCTTCATATTTTTGCAAGGACAAAATGGGTATTTTTTCACATCAAGTGATCGGACAACCATTGGAGAACTTAAAGGATGTGTTTTATCCATATAAAAATACTTCAAAACTTTTTTAATGTATGTTGATTAATGTACCAAAACTCCATTTGGAAAATACTCGATCTGCACGTCGAGACAAAAATTTGTTTTTCTAAGATTTTTCATCTCAAATTCCTTTTTCAAGTAATTTGTTGTTCTTGTGAGCTCTTCAGGAGTTCCAATAAAATTTAAGTCATCAACATACACTGCAATAATTGTCAATCTAGTTTCTGATTTCTCAATGAAAATGCATGGGCATATAGGGTTATTCACATACCCTTCTTTTAGTAAGTATTCACTAATGTGATTGTACCACATGCGTCCGTATTGCTTTAATCCATATAAGGATCGTTGTAACTTGATTGAGTACATGCTACGAGGCTTTGTACAATTTGCTTCAAGCAATTTAAATCCTTGAGGGATTTTCATGTATATATCATTATCTATGGATCCGCATAAATATGTTGTAATAACATCCATGAGACGCATATCTAGTTCTTTTGAGACTACCAAACTAATTAAGAAATGAAATATGATTGTGTCCATGATAGGAGAGTATGTTTCCTTGTAGTCAATACCAGGTCTCTACGAGTAACCTTGTGCTACTAATCACGCTTTATATCTTATGATCTCATTATTCTCGTTGTGTTTTCGTACAAATACCCATTTGTACCCAACAAGATTTACATCTTCAGGTGTTTGGACTATAGGTCCAAAAACTTCTTGTTTTGTTAATGAGTTTAACTCTGTTTGTATAACTTCTTTCCATTTTGGCCAATCATTTTTATGTCGGCATTCTTCCACATTTCGTGGTTCTGAATCTTCATCATTTCTTATGATATCGGAGGCCATTTGGAAAGCGAAAATATTGTTTAAAGAGTTATTTATTTAGATAGAAGAGTTTAATAACAATATTATTTCGATCCCATTTTTCTCCCATGTGTACATAACTTAATGAGATCTCACAATTTTCAGGTACATGTGTCTTTTCAAGGGCTTCTCGTTCAATATGTGCCTCTTCAGAGGCTTTTTGTTTAATGTGCCTCTTTAAGGGCTTTCTGCATTATTTGTGCATCTTCTGGGGCTATAGATTTAATTTTAATCTGATCAGTCATTTTGATGGTCTCTTCTAAAGTGTCAAGTTTTTCTTGTATTATTCTCTTCCGAGGAGTTATATCCTTTGAGCTGACAGGTCTGCCACGCTTCAGGCATATCTTAGATTCAATTGTTAACTGTCCTACAGGGACATCAATTCATGTTGAAGTATTTGCAGCCGGGATATATGACTTTGTCACTTTCTTTGAATCAATGAATGCGTCTAGTAATTGATTTGCAAGATTTTGCAAATGAATGATCATTTGAACTTCTAGTTCATATTGACTTGTATGAGGATCAAGATGGGTCATAGTATATGTTTTCCAACTAATTTCTCGTCGTTTTTCAGGAATGACTTATCTTCCTTTAATGACGGGAAAACACTCTCATTAAAATGACAATCTACAAAGCGAGCTGTAAAAACATCGCTTGTCAAAAGTTCAAGATATCTTATGATAGATGGAGAATCAAAACCTATATAAATCCCAAGTCTTCGTTAGAGACCCATTTTAGTGCATTGTGTAGGTGCAATTGGTACATATACTGCATAACCAAAGATTTGTAAGTGAGAGATATTTGGTTGTTTTCCAAGCACAAGTTGTGAAGGGGAGTATTCATGGTAAGTTGTAGGTTGAATATGGACTAAAGCTGCAGCATGCATAATAGCATGTCTCTAGGCGGAAATAGGTAATTTGGTTTTCACTAGTAATGGTCGAGCTATTAATTGGAGACATTTGATGAAGGATTGTGCTAAGCCATTTTGGGCATGATTATGGGCAGCAGGATGCTCAATATTTATCCCTACTGACATGTAATAGTCAATGAATGTTTGAGAAGTAAATTCACCAGTATTATCAAGACGTATTGTCTTAATTGGATGATTTGAAAATAGTGTTCGTAATTTGATTATTTGTGCAAAGAGTCTAGCAAAGGCAACATTACGTGTAGAGAGGAGACAAACATGTGACCACCTAGTATAAACATCTATTAAGATAATAAAATAACGGAATGGTCCACATGGTGGATGGATAGGCCCACACATGTCCCCATATATTCTTTCTAAAAAGACTAGTGACTCATATATGACTTTAGTAAAAGATGGTCTGACTATCAATTTACCTTGTGAGCAGGCAACGCATGAGTATTCATTGGGCGAAAGAATCTTCTGGTTCTTTAGTGGATGCCCATGTGAGTGTTCGATTATTCGACACATCATTGAAGACCCTAGGTGACCTAGCTTGTCATGTCAAAGAACAAAAACTTTTGGGTCATTGAACTTTTGGTTCACGACAGCATATGATTAAATAGATTTTATAGTTGTATGTTACAACTTAGAGGAGAAAACCAAGAATTTTTTCATTATAAGCTTCTGGCCAGATATAATGGAAGTAATGTAAAGATATTCTACATTATCTTCATTCATAGTTTCAATATGATATCCATTTCTGCGGATATCTTTAAAACTGAACAAATTTCTTCTGGATTTGCTAGAATATAAAGCGTCATTTATATGGAATCTAGTTCCATTTGGTAGCATTATGTTTGCTCTTATAGAGCCTTCAACTAAGTTTGTAGTACCAAATATGGTACTTACATTAGTTTTTATTAATGTCAATTCGAGGAAATATTTTTTATCTAGAGTTGCACAGTTTGCGAGACATACATCATTCTCATTCATCTTGAGACCAAATAACACATGAATTTCATATATAACTAAAAAAATAAGGCATGATGTAAATAACAAAAGAAAATCAAATGTAAATATAAGAGATAATAATATATTATTTTATATATAAAGTAACATCAAACAATGGTAATCTTCTCATCATTTATTAAATGGTTTGTTGTTTTTTTTCACTGAGACTTCCTAAAAAATCAATGTCATAATAGGTTAGGTCCAATCCATCACCATCGGTAAAGTTCATCTCTATCTCTTTTCCTTTTGCTTTTATTGATGCTTGGTAAAGGTTGACCAAATGTTTGAGCGTATGACAGGTACACGACCATTCCCTCTTCATACCACATCTATAACATTTATTCTCATGGTCTTAGGAGGTTTATCTCGTAAGCACTTCCCATTTTATTATTTTACCTCAATATTGTTCTACTTTTGATGGTGCAATGAGGCTTTCATTTTTTGAGAATTTGATGAATTATTACTATAAGAACCATGGTATTGGGGATTTCTTCCATAACCACGACCACGTCCTCCTCCTTATCCATGTCCACGAGTTTGGGACGATATTGCATTCACTTTAAGGAATGGTTCAGATTCAACTGGACAAGACTAGTGATTTCTTATCAAAATCTCATTATTTTGTTAAGTAACAAGAAGACATTATATTAATTTAGAATATTTTGTAAATCTACGCTCTTGATATTGTTGTTGTAGGAGCACATTCGAGACATGAAACGTAGTAAAAGTTTTCTCTAACACGTCTTATTCTGTGATTTTTTCTCCACATAGCTTTAATTGAGAGCTAATTTTGAAAAGTGCAGAGTTATATTCATTAATAGTTTTAAAATCCTGCAACCTTTAAGTACATCCAATCATATCGAGCTTTTAGGAGAATCACAGTTTTTGGTGGTCATATATTTCCTTCAAATTACTCCATAGAGTAAAATGGTCTTTTATTGTAAGATACTCATTTTTTAAACCCACATGGAGGTGATGACGAAGGAAAATCAATGTTTTTGCACAATCATGCAAAGATGTTTGATTTCCTTCTTTGATCGTAGCTCCAAGATTCATTCCATCAAAATGTATTTCAATATCAAGGATCCAAGATAAATAGTTATTTCCCAAAATGTCAAGTGCCACAAATTCAAGGTTTGTGAGATTCGATATTGTTAAATAACTTCATATATATGATAGAACGATATTATTAGAATCAATTATAATAAATTGATAGTATTGATATAACTTTGATTATAAACAAAATCAAATTTAACAATATGTAACAAAACAAATCAATAATAATATAAATATGTAAAATTTTATTCTATATAAATAACTTAAAGTTTAAGATACGATAATTACCTTTAGAGTAATTCGTGTTGATAATGTGTTATAAAATAAGGATAAATGTAACACAAATAAAGTAACAAAGATAAAATATATCTTACTTTAACAATATATATAATGAGAAGAAGGAATCAGATAAGAGAGTTGAGAAAGTTGAGAGAATGAAAGACAAAAAAAATAAGAGAAAGTAAGAAATTTATTTTTTGCTTAGGGATGCATATTATAAACCCTTTTATTGGCTTTCTAAATGACTTCCATTAATATTTTCATTAATGAATATTAATGGAACTCATAAATAACATTAATGATTTTCATTAATAAATATTAATGAAATTTATAAATAATACTTAATTAATATTTATTATAATTAATGTGGTAGCATTCTTTTTTTTTTTTTTCTAACCACAAAATGATCGGCTTGGTTAATTAATTTAAGTGGGACCCACTCATATGACATCAGCAACCAAGTGTATCCAATCTGGCATGTCTACCTGCAGATTATTTTTCGCCCGCTGTTTTCCCGCCGTTCTGTCTACGCACCAGGCTCTCACTAGAACGATTTCCTGCCAATTTTCTCTGAGTGTCCCTGATTGAAACGCTGCGTTTTGAAAAGCTGCCCAGATTTATAGCCAATTCAAACTCCTGTGCATACGGGGCGAGCAACAGCCAGCAGCGAACCGCAAATGGGCCACAGTTCGAAGAAGAAGAAGCGCGGCGGCGGCGGCCGACGGAGCAAGGGCAAAGACCATCACCTTAACGCCTCCCACTCCGCCGCTGAAAATGATCTATCAGAAGAGATCACTGCGCTGTAAGTCCTCCAAATCGCGAATTTATTCGGAAAAAGCCCAAGTGAAAGCTTCGATGTATTTAGAGAAATTTAGACCTCGTTGAACATCTTTGTCAGCGATACAATATTTATCGGTGCTGAAAACTGGAAAACATTTAAGTTTAATAGTTGTTATAGTGATCAGCGAAAATGTAGGGAGTTGGAGTCTGCTCACTTGCGGTCGAATTTGAATTGTGATTTTGAGGCCATTTGTTAGCGGAAAGGAGAATTGCTTGCTGTTTCTATGCTTTTTTAATGACCTATACCACAAATACCTTTGCTATCACCTGTTTAAGCTTGTTAACGCTAGATTGTAATCGCATCTGTGGATCTATGAACTTATGAGGAGCCGCGGAGAGATTCAACCTAAGTGGTTTCCACGTCCTGTGGGCTCTTATAATGTTTTGTTTTGATGGATGTTCTTTGGATAATCTAGGACAACTTGGGATTGGAGAAGTGGTTTATAACTCATTGTGGTATATTACTTAGAGCATTCCCAAAATGACAAGAGAGGTTGTAAATAAAGGTAGAAGCTTTTACCCCTTTTTTGTAGTTGAGTAATCCAAGAATATGTACTTAATGGCTCTAGGATCTAATTAGATCCTACCCTACTTGGAAGATGAATAAAGCTTGTACACCCAAAAACCTTAAGCGGAAGGGAGTGAAAGAGATTGACATCGGGAAATAGTGTTTCTAAAACCTGGATAAGAGTTTTGGAGTTTAGAGTCTTGGAGCAGCAGCTAAGACAACATCACTCAATTAAATTTAAGAGACATTGTGGGTAAATTGGAAGGCTCTAGTAATTTCCAGTAGATGTCTATTTTTTTTTTCCTCTACTACTCTATTTGGTTGAGGTGCATCAAGACATGAGGAATGGTGAATAATCCAATTTTCAAGAAGATAAGGTCCTAAAATATCGTTAAAACATTCTTTCCCATTTTCTATTTGAAAGACTTTATTTTTTGTATGAAACTGATTTTGAATCATTGTGTAGAATGATTTAAAAATTGTGGCAACTTCATATTTCTCTTTGAGTACAATCATCAATGAATCTTATGAACTTTCTAACAATTGAATAAGAAGTAACATGAGATGGTTCCTATACGTCAATATTATAGAAAACATGATTTCGGATTTTTTATTTTGCATGAAATGGAACATGATGGGTCTTAAACAAGTCACAAATTTCACATTGGACTTTAGAAGGGTCTAGAATAGAATAAACTTCAGAATATAAAAGTTTATGGAAAATAAAGTTTGGATGTCCTAGTCAACAGTGCAACAACCAAATATATATACATATATATATATGTATTTTTTTATATTTTTTATATTCTAAAGTGCCTTAGCAACATGAACTTGAACACTTCCATGCACTTTAGGACGTGGGTAATACAACCTTTTTCTTTCTTCATCACTGCCAATCCTTTTCCCTCTGGCAATATCCTGAAAGACACATTGAATGGGGAAAAAGTTACATAATAGTTTCGTGCTTTTGTAACTTTAGTAATGGACAGCAAGTCACAAGCAACATTGGGGACATGAAGAGCAGATGGTTGTGTCAAAGAAGATAAAGAAATTAAACCCTACCCATGAATGGGAATAAAAGAGCCATTGGCAACCTGACCTTATCTTTTCTTCAACATTGAATATAGGTTAAAAGTGCATGTGTATTACTCGTGTGATCGGTTGCCCTTGAATCAATGATTCAAGGATTAGATGAGATATTATCAGAGACACTCAAAGCTGTATGGATATTACCTAATTGTGCAAAATTACTAGAGTTTAATTTCCCAATCCAAAATTTTGTACAAGGCCTACAGTTGACTTTTGGTTAAAGGGGCATTATCCGAGTGTTGAGCTGTCCTACTTGGTGCACCATTTGTAGTTTCAGAATTCTCGGTGGTAACACTTTGATTTGCCTTCTTATAGGCTGCTTGCCTCCTTTTTTTTTTATAGATAAACACAGAATAATTATATTAAAAGAGGGAAGCAAGAAGGCAACCCGAAGCATACAGGAAGTATACACGAGAAGCCCTAAAAACAAAAAGCACAAGGAAGCATACACTCACCATCCCTCAATTAGAGCCCAACCAATCTACAAAATTAATTAAGGAGTGGGGCTCTCCAACTAAACAAGACTTAGTCCAATAGAAAAGATTACAAACGAAGGAGGTTTTCAATCTTTGGATCGACAAAGCCTCATTATCAAAAGCTATCCTATTTCTTTCTTTCCACATCGTCCAAAATAAACAAAGGGGGGCTGCCCGCCAAATCTTCCCACGCTTCTTGTCTACAAAGGAATCGGACCAGCCAAGGAGAGTGTCTTTAACTGTGAGCTGAAGGACCCAATTAACCCTAAACATCGTAAACATAAGATTCCACAACACCTTCACCTTGGGGCAATGAATAAGGATGTGGTTAATTGTCTCCTCATCATCACAACATAAGAAGCATCTGTTTGCTAGAGACCAACCCCTCCTTTTGAGATGATCTTGGGTTAGGACCTTCCCCCAAGAAGCTTCCCAAGCAAAAAAACCCACCTTAGTAGGCACGCAAGGGCTCCATATGATTCTCCACGGAAACGGGACTGCACCACCAGAATCCAGAATATTGTAAAGGGATTTTACAGAGAAAATCCCATTCTTAGAAGCATTCCACACCACTCTATCCTCCATCCCAGCATTGAGCCTCTTTCCTTGAAGGACCGAAAGAAGACTCGCCACCGCCTCCAACTCCCAGTCATTAAAAGACCTAGAAAAACAAGGGTACCATCCCCCCACATCCCCCATATAATCCCAACAATCCTCTACCCACGCATCTTGGGAAACCGCAAAGGCAAACAGAGAAGGAAAAGCCTCACATAGGGGAGTGTTTCCACACCAAATGTCCTTCCAAAATTTCACCCTTCTACCATCCCCTACAGTGAAGGAAGCGTTTTTAAACAATAGAATGCCTTCCTTTCTAATTTCCTTCCACAACCCCACCCCATAGCCTTCCCTAACCTCACAAGAGATCCACCCTCCTTCTTCTTCCCCATACTTCGAGCTGATAACAAGTTTCCAAAGAGACTCTCTTTCAGCCGCAAAGCGCCAGCTCCATTTACACAATAGGGCCCTATTGAGGATAGAAAAATTTATGATCCCCAATCCACCCTTCATTTTATGAGAGCGAACCACATCCCATTTTACAAGATGGGACCTCTTCTCCAATGCACCCCCTCCCCAAAGGAAATCCCTTTGGATTTTCTCAAGTCCCAATCTTACAACTCTTGGGATACGCATCAAGGACATAAGATAAATCGGCATGCTAGCCAAAGTGCTCCGAGTGAGAGTAATTCTCTCCCCCTTAGAAATAAACTGCCTCTTCCACAAAGCGAGTCTCTTCCTCGTCCTTTCTTCCACACCATCCCACACAACCACCAATTTGTGAGGAGCACCTAGAGGCAGCCCCAAGTAAGTGGAAGGAAGAGAACCCACTTTGCAGCCCAATTCAGAAGCCAAGACCTTAGCATTCTCAACTCTTCCCACCAGCAGAATTTCGCTCTTTTCCAGGTTGATATTCAGACCAGAAATGGCTTCAAACCACATTAAAAGCCAGCTTAGCATAGCCATTTGGTCTTGGGAGTCCTTGCAGAAGACCAGCGTATCATCCGCAAATAAAAGATGAGATACTTGAATCCCATTTCCACCCCTTCCCCTTAGCCTGCAGCCGGATAGAAAGCCCCCCCTAACCGCTTTGTTAATGAGGCAGCTTAAGGCCTCCATTCCTAAGATAAACAAGTAGGGGGAAATGGGGTCCCCTTGCCTTAACCCTCGAGTGCTCTGGAAGAAACCTGCTGGCGAACCGTTAATCAGAACTGAGAAGGAGGCAGTGGAGATGCACCACCTGATCCAGCCGGCCCACTTCTCCCCAAAGCCCATTTTTTGCATCACTGACATCAGAAAATCCCAGTTAATATGGTCATAAGCCTTCTCTAGGTCCAGTTTGCATAACACACCAGCTTCATCCCCTTTCAACATCGAGTCTATGGCCTCGTTAGCAATTAACGATGCGTCAAGGATTTGCCTTCCTTCAACAAAGGCATTTTGGGAAGAAGACACCACCTTACTCACTACTTTCTTCAGCCTATTGGCTAGAACCTTGGCGAGAATCTTGTACAGACCACCCACCAAGTTGATGGGTCTATAGTCACGTAAATCCTCAGCCCCACCTTTCTTGGGGACTAAAACCAGAAACGTGGAGTTAAGACTTCTAACGAATTTTCCCCTCTCAAAAAAATCCTTAAAGAAGCCCATAATTTCATCTTTGACAAAATCCCAACAGAAGAAGGTTTTCCATGTAGTTTTCAACATGTTTCTCTTACATATCTCAGTTTGTTGTAGTAGTGTGTAGTCATGCCACCTAGTATTTTTCCTGACCAATAGCAACATGGTTAGCACTCTCTAAAACTATTTTAAGTATTGAGCTTTCTTGTGAAATAAACTTCATTATCACAGCCTTGTGATCTTCTTCAATGCTTATGTTATTCAGATTGAGCTCGGCCAAAAATTCAAAGACTCAGTCTCGTTCTAACATCGATGCTAGCATCACCACATCCTCCAATGCTTTCATGTGTAAAGGTTGATGCAAATCCAATTCCTACCATAAACCCACCATAGTGGTGTAGTAGGCAGTCATAGTGAGATCTGCTTACTTTGTATTACGAATTGTTGTCTTCAATTCAAGTGTACGTGCAACATTCCTTTCTTGGAATATGTTTACCACATTCCAAACTTTTTTTGGCAGTAGAAAGGAATAGAAAAGGTTTATTGATCTCAAGTTGCATGGAGTTAATCAACCATGAGACCGGACCACCCATAATTCAAAAGAAGGATATGAGATTTTTGGTACCTTAATGGCACCATTCAAATACTCTTATCTTTCTTCTGCTCTTAAGGAAAAGTTGCACAACTTGTGACCTCCCAAGAAAATGCCTACCATTATATTTTTCAGAAGTAATTTGGAGGGTTGGATTATTGTAATGGGTGATGGATCAAGGTTGATGGGTTGTCTCAATAGGAGTTTTTTTTCCTTCTCTAGAAATTCCTGCCATTGGAAAAACTAATTGGCAGAAAGAGAAGAAAGAGAAGGAATATAGAGATGATGAAAGGAATGGTGGCAATGAAGGCTAGAAAAATTGCTAGGAAAGGATTGGGATATCATGTACCATTGTTTTTAAAGGCATTCCTCGCAATGTTATTCAAATTGATTAGAACTTAGTGTTAGCAAGGAGAAGAACATTGAGTAGGGCTCTATTCGTTGGAGATGAGATGAACCATATGGAGTGTTGAGTTTCTTTTTGTATATTCCTAGGCATTGTAGAGTTCTCTTGAGTGTCGTGTAGGAGTTCAGTCTTATACTTTTTGATCAATTTCTGTAATTGGGAGGATTCCATATCCTTCTTTTGTATTTATTATCATATTTAATACATATTTTGTTTCTAATAAAAAAAACAAGAAAATGATTTCTAACTTGATTAGACCAGAAAAGTTTACAGGATATTAGGTATAAATACACAATCTGTGTAGCTATTAATGAAAAATGTCTAATATACAACTATTCAATCCCTAGGATTGCTCCATGATCTACTCCAATTTAATCCCTAGAATTACTCCATGATCTACTCCTACCAAATACACAAAATATTGAATCAGATTCTGTGTTGCTCCTGCTAACATTAGTTGAGCTCTTTTATCTTCGCTTCTATATTATCAGGTTCTATAATTGCTATTTATGTGTGATGTTTAGGTGTTCAATATTTCAAGATGATTGCAAAGTTGTTTCAGACCCATATCCTCAAGTCACTATTAAGCTCAGGTTGGTTACTTTGATGTCATATCAAATTCATTCAGTGAATTTGTAATTTCTTCTAGGGTGAGATTTGCTTTATCTGAAATATGAACAGGCCTTATTCAAAAGATACAGGATACGACAATCTAGATGTTTCTGCTCTTCTTTTAGTAAGGTTAGTGAGGTTATTGTTAGTTTTGTTTTCATTTTGTTTCAATGTGTATTCGTTTTGATAGCTTTTCTCTTAATGTTTTATTAGGTGCTTGCCTGGGTATCCTTACAAGTGTCCAAAGTTGCAGATAACTCCAGAGAAAGGTTTATCAAAAGGTGATGCAGATAATCTTCTCTCTCTGCTTCAGGACCAGGTATGAGGTGCCTCTTGTTTCATTAGTGCCCTTTTTCTGAAAATGATTGCAATGAAAATGAATTGTTATACTTTGTATGTTACATTTAAGTGAAGTTTGAATTTTCAACCAAGAAATGGATGGTCCTAAAAATTGATTTATGGACTGATCTAAGATTCGTATAGAAAAATAAAATTTAAGGGGGCAGAGAGGGGGGGTGGTTTGGTTTGTGTAGAGGTGTCTGAGATTGAAGTTGTCTGGGCGGTTGAGAAAGAGGGATGTTTGTTGATGGTGGGTTATCCACATGATACAGGTGATTAGGAAGGAAACTTGTAAATCTCATTCATACGAAGGCTTGGAATAGTTTATGGTTAATAATGCAAGTCTTAATTGTCAAGATATGTTCTATGATGATATTCTATAACCGGAAACAGGCATACAAGCAGGTCAGCTGGTCACGTCACTTCTTTGGTCTGCTCTGGTCAGGAACACAATCAAAGGAAGAGGCAAAAAGCTCGAGTACGGTCACTGGTCTATTGTATGTAGTGAACAGGGCCCAGCGCAAGCAAGCTATTTTATAACCTCTCTCTTGTCCGGCAAGCAATCGCCATCTCCTACTGAAAGAACTGGATTGTACTAGTATCGATAAGTAGATTCGGGATGGGAATAGAGAATGCATTTTTTCCCTTAGAGCACATTGTTACTTTAGAGTCTGGTTTTATGAACTGCCAAATGTGTGGATAATCATGTTCAAATGAAGGCATGTAGGTGGTTGATGCTTTGAAGCAGAGTGGCTAAGTGATCAAGTGCTAGACAGCTAGAGTGCTAGTGTGCCAAATTAGAATACCATAAAACTGCTGCAGCTTGGAATTCAGAAGGAACTGTTAGCATGGACACATTATTATTTTACAATCAAAATAAGAGTATGAACTGACCTTTACTTGACCTATAACCATAGTGTGAGCATGAAGTTATAGAATAAATCTGATATTATATTCAATAGCAATTCAGACAACCAATTTAGTTGGACAAATATGATAGTTATTGGAACACAAATACCATGAACAAATGTCTTGCTCCTTTTTCTCATGTTCTTAAAGAATTCTGATTGCAATGTGAAGCACAAGTTGTGGTAAAGCACAGAAGATATGAGAATAGGTGGCATCAAAAAATCACAGGAGGTTTAGAACTTGAAGAATGGCATGTTATGACACTGCACAAATCTGCAGCTGTTCAAATGTGATTCCAATATAATCTTGAGCTCTTATTACATGAGATACATATCATGTTTTGATGGTTGTTGTCTTAACTTTTCTTTCTCTTTATTGATTCTTTGATATTCCACTGGCAATCCTAATTGAGAACTTGATCTTTGGCAGAGTTGGAGACTTATCTCTCCTAAGTTAATTTCATGATAAAACATAATCTCTCTGAGTCTTAAGAATTTGATTTGGAGTTTGTTTCATGCTTAATGACTTGATCTGGAAATGAAAATTTATAATTTTCTGGACTATCATTCTTCATTTTTAAAAATTTGTTAGGGATACTTTGTTTAAGAAAAGTTGTACCCCAATTTACCTTTTAATATTAGTATCGATTGTACAAAAAAAAAAAAAAAAAAAAAAAACCTTGTTTGTTTGATTCATATGATTGTTTTGACTTATTTTTTCCGTTTTTATGTACTTACTTTTTAATCTTTATTTGAAGTATTTAGTGCATGTTTTTGCTTGTCGTAGTTAACCTGACACTGAGACTTTAACGAGACGCGTCCTGTTATGTAAAATCATAGTTAAAGCTTTATTATCATCTTAATTAATAGATTATTTCTGTTCTAATGCATTAGATGGAATGCTTTCGGTTTTTTTAATGACTCAAGCTGCTAGATAACCTTTCATGGAAAATTTGTAAACCAAGAGTTGAATTTGAATTTGAATTTAGAATTTTCTTGACATAATTTTCGTGCACTGCTTAGGTGTAGCATGTGGCACCCACTAATTATTATTTAAATAAGGACGATTCTTTGCCTAACATCTTGTTCTTTTATAGAATGAATGGCTTTTTCTGATACTGGAATTTGTCCTCAGAAACATTTTGCTTGTAGCATGCTGTCCTACGGATAGGCCAATTTGATAATTTTCTTTCTTCCTGTTGCTCTTTTGTTCTTTACATATTTATTCAATCAATGAATTTCTATATATTTTAGGCAAATGCTAATGCTCGGGAAGGACGGGTGATGGTTTTCAATTTGGTAGAGGCTGCTCAAGAGTTCCTATCTGAAATTGTTCCAGTTGGTCAATCACATGCTGCTGTAAGTCTCTAAACTTTGCAGCTTGATCACGATTAGTGTTTCAAATGTCTACCCGTTGATTCATCAAATGTCTTGGGACACACTAGATATTTCTTGATGTTTTAAAATGTAAAACTATTGATTATCATTGTTGATTGTGAATCCATATACCAACTTATTGAATTTTCCTACATGGCCGTGGGTGATATTTTTCCTGCAGGGAATCTTTGATCACTGTGCAACATACTGGATTTCTTGTTGTATCAGGCCTGACAGAATTTTCTCTGCTATTATTATTATTATTATTATTATTATTATTATTGTGCGTGTGTGTTTTTTTTTGAATCAGAAGCAAAGTATTTACTGATATGGATTTTAAGTACAAGTTAAGGAGAGGTGCGCATTTGAGATGGATCCTGTTTCATAGTAGGGAATGGGAAAAGGGTTAAGTTTTGGAAGGACTTGTGGTGTGAAGATCAAATGTTGAAAGATGCTTTTCCTATTTTATTTCTCTTGGCTGTAGACAAAGATGGGTGGGTGTCAGATTCTTGGGAGGAGAGTGGGGAGTTGGGCTATTGGAGTCCTTGCTTTTCAAGACACCTTATTGATTGGGAGATGGGAGAGGTGGAGTCTTTGTTTCGGAAGCTTCATTCTTTGGCTGTTAGAAGAGATGTGGAGGATACTTTGAACTGGAGAGAAAGTGGGACTGGTTGTTTTTCTGTTAGTTCTCTCTACTGTTCCTACACAAGAGCTTCTAGTGATCCTTTCCTTTGGTGCATTATTTGGAGGTCTTGGGCTCCAGTGAGAGTGAGTTTTTTTGCTGGGGAAGCGTCTTGGAATAGAGTTTTGACTACCGACCAGTTGAAAAGAAGGGGATGGAACATGCCAAATAGATGTTTCTTGTGTAAAGAAGAAGAAGAAACTAATGACCTTTTTTTTCTGTTTTGTAACAAGGCTAGTATGTTGTGGAATCTGATCTTCTCCCTTTTCAGTGTGCAATGGGTTTTGCATTCCACTGTGAGGGGGAACTTGCTTGGATGGAATGGTGCTTTTGTGGGTAAAAGAAGGACGAAAGCATGGAGGGCTGGCCCTTTATGCCTAATGTGGACCTTATGGAAGGAAAGGAATGGGAGAGCGTTCAATGATGTCGAACGGGCTGACCAAACCATCGAATATTCTTTTTTGTATAATTTTGTGAGTTGGGCTAGGGTGTATATGGAGGATCATACTTTGTCAATGGCTGATTTTGTAGATTGGTTATTCGTTAAGTAAGGGGGTGGGCTTGTTTGTCTTTATGATGCCTAGTTTTTTGGGCGTTTAGTGTATACTTCATGTGTACTATTTTTGCCCTTTTTTGGCTTTTCTAATACATGCTCTTACTTACCTATCAAAAAAGTACAAGTTAAGGAGAGAAATCCTTCCAAAAATACAAGGGATGATAAAAACAATCGAGGAAATGCTAGCAAGAGTAGCAAGATAAGCTGTATGGATCAAGATGAAAAAGGAACATGTGCAAAATATAGCAACAATGTACAACACCATGGGGTAAAAAATTCCCCTACAAAAGAAATCATTTGCTTGGCTCCACTTTTAGCTAATCGATTTGAAATATCATTAGCTAAAGGGGGGACCAACAGAAAGAACAACTCAAGCTGCTAGCTAGATGTAGGATTTGATGGAATCACATGTTGTACAACAATCTGCAGCATCATTGATTTGGAATGAATATTTACATCATCATTTGTTTCTTTTTTGACTTTCTTTCTTGTTTTGACCTGGTCATTTTTTCTTATATAACTTTTTTTGCGAAATAGCCTTTTATGAATAAATGTTAATTAAAATTTGGATGTATACAATGGAAATTGTTCAGATTTTCTTGCTTATTATCCTATCTATAATTAGATCTCGGTCTGGTATTCCTTAGCATAGAATGTAGTATAAATAAGGATTTGAGGGGGGCTTGAAAAAAGAAAAAGAATATTGGTTTAGCAGTTTGCCTCCAAGTCACCAGTTTGTGATTTAATGAGATGTTGCAGTTGCAGGACCCTAGTCCTGTATTCTTCTGGTGAGACTGAGCAATAGACTCCCATTCTGTAGAGACTATGCTACAAGGGATGCAGGAGAGCTATTTACAGACTTTAAACCACTATTGAGTAAGAAACCAGATAGTCTTCATACCCAGCTTGTTATAATTTTTTTTTTCTTTTGGCATTCCATTCCCACAAGATGATCCAAATGTTAGACTCGGAAGCATGCCTCTCAGGACTCTACTCCTCACATTCATTCTAACTAGCTTCAAAGAGTGAAAAAAAATGGGAGAGAGTGAGAGAGAGGGCGAGAGAGAGAGAGAGAGGGCGTGAGGGAGAGTGAGAGCGCGTGCGACGGCGACGACGATGAGCCTGGCCAGGCGAGTCGAAAGCGAAGCTTCACGGTGGAATCCAAGACTTTCGAGCTTGCTCTGGAAGAAAGGAAAGGGAAACGTCAGTTTCTCATTGTGGAGAAGAAGCGTGGGGTCTCGACATGGGTTCGATTAAGGCTGGAAAGCTTAGGGTTTTTCAAGGAGGGGCTAATCCATTGTATACGAGACGAAAAAGAAGGGAAATGGGAAAAGGAGTGGAAGGATAGAGGCAAACTGTATTCATTGGCTCGGGGTTTCAACAGAGCGGGAGGTTTTTTAAGAATGGGAGTTGTGGATCTGGAACGAAAAAGGTTCTGTATTTTCTTACCGAGAGGTAGAAGGGACAAAAGGGGATGGACGGCTATGGCGGAGATGATACGTCAAATGGAAGAGTTGGTTGGTAGAAGAACAGATTTGCAGGAAGTAAGGGCCGCCGGAAAAGCTACACCGGTGAAATCATATGCAGAAGCAGTCATGAGAACAAGTCGGAAAGGTTCAAATGCAATCAAGATGAAGGTCACTAGGGAGGAGACTGTTGGAAATTTACAGAAGCTGGAGCACTGCCTCGTCGCGAGCTGGAAGCCCAACACAAAGGAAGAAGAAGACTTAGAGAGGCTGGGAAGTCTTTGGGCGAATTCTTGGGGCCTAAAAGGCAAGTTAGGGCTGGCCCAATTGGAGAGAGGTAGGGCATTGTTGGAGTTTGAAGATCTAAGAGAGGCACATCGTGTGGTTTCCTCGGGGAGCAGAGTGATAGGAGGAGTCCACTTAGGGCTGGAATTCTGGAATCTTAAGACGGGTTGTTGGGTAGAGGAGGAGATAGAAAAGGAAGTTTGGGTTAAAATTTTAGGCCTTCCAATTTCGCTATGGAGCCCGGTGATTCTGAAGAAAATAGGGGAGGAATGCGGGGGTTTTGTTGAAATTGACGAGAGGACAAGGTCGTCGAGGGAGATTCAATGGGCTAGGATACTGGTCAAAATAAGAGATGATTTTAGACCGAGTGTGATAGAAATTGAGGTAGAGGAGGAGGTATATACTCTGGCGCTGTGGTGGGAGATTAGGCCGGTGGTGAGACGGATTTTCTTTGAGGTGGAAAACAGAAGGAGAATCGAGGTTAGGGGTGACATGTATTCACGCGTGGAGAAGCGCGTGGGGAAGGAATTGGTAGGCACGGGAACCGACGAACTGCACCTACCAGACGATGGGAGGCTTCTGCAGGAGAATGGGTCGGGTCTAGAGCCCAGGAACCAGATCCATAGCCCGGTCCCTCGGGATTGGGCTTACTCAGATAGAAGAGTGGCTGGGTCGTCCTCACTTGGCCCAAACATGGGTCCTAAAGTGTTGGAGAAGGATGATGGGTTGGCTAAGATAAATGGGCCTTTGGGCCGAAATTTAAAAGACAAGACAAAGGTGGCTGGTGATGCAGAGGCAGGCCCATGTTCTAGAAGCTGGGCTGCTGAACTGGGCTGCCACCATTTAGTTGAGGTGGAAGGCTTGGAAAGGGCTAGCCCAACTGACCCTCAAGAGAAGGCTGGATTTTGGGCCGTTTCATCTCCAGAAAAGGATCCATTTCAGAGGATCCTTTGATGAGTTGGGTTCCAGAGGAGCTTAGAAGGGAACAGAGGGATGTTGGCTTCTCGATGACGGACCGAGCGCTTGAAGAGGAAGCTCAGAGGTATGAATTGATTTCCCATCCTAAAGGAAAAAGGGTTATGGGGATACGTCTTCTTCTTTCTTCTAATTCTGATCGGGCTCCGGAGGGGGAGTCTTTCGATCATCCAGGGGGAACAAAGGAGGATTTATGGGGGGACAAGTCAACATGGTTAACAGTTTATGAGGGGAATGTTGAGAATGAGAATGGGTCCTGGAAGTTGGGAGAGGCCAACAAAAACAGAGACAAGGTTAGGGGCAAGGAGGGGAATACTGGTGCCTTGGGACCTCAAGATACCGAAAATGAGAAAGAGGAACTATGGGAGGACTGTAGTTTAGCAAAATTCAGCCAATTTCTGGGATTTTCCACAGAGGGGCTGGAAAAGAAGATTTTAAATTTTCTGATTAAAATCAGAAAGAGGCGGGAGAAGATTCACAGCAAAGAACTCTTGGAGAAGTCCAAGTTTGAAAGGGAATTAAAGAGGCTGGAATGTTCTGTCAATTATGAGGGGGGGAACAAGCAGAAAGGTCCTTCACAGGGCAAAGGGAATCAGTTGATAGTTGCCCAATGAAGCTGAAGATTATAAGTTGGAATGTGAGAGGAGCAAATGATAGCTCTAAGAGGAAAATTATTAAGAATTATATAAGGAACCAGAGGGTGGACCTAATGTGTATTCAAGAAACCAAGATTCAGGAGATGTCGGAGGGTATTGTGAGAAGTCTAGGCACGGGGAGATTTATAGATTGGAGAGCCTTAAATGCGGAGGGGGCTGCGGGTGGTATTCTGATCTACTGGGACAAGAGGGTCTTGGATATTTTGGACTAGGAGGAGGGTCATTTCACATTGTCTTGTAGATTCAAGACTACAGAAAATGGGGCTACTTGGGTGTTTACGGGAGTGTATGGCCCATTTACCAAAGTGGAAAGGGAGGGTATGTGGGAAGAATTTGGGGCGATAAGAGGCCTTTGGGATGATCCCTGGTGTCTTGGTGGGGATTTCAATGTCACTCTGTTTCAACAAGAAAGGAGCAGCCAGAGAAGAATCAGCTCAGCCATGAGGAGATTTGCAGAGACTGTGGATGAACTAGAGCTGGTGGACCTGCCTCTTCAGGGGGGAGAGTTCACTAGAATGGGGGACTCAATAATCAAGCGTGAGCGAGACTAGACAGATTTTTAGTTTCCCCTAGCTTGTTAGATCAGTTTAGTGGAGTTACTCAGAGCAGGCTGTCTCGGCCAATTTCTGATCATTTCCCAATCGTGTTAGAGGGGGGTGGAATAAGAAGAGGCCCAATTCCATTTAGATTTGAAAACATGTGACTTAAGGTTGAGGGGTTTAAAGATATTGTTAGAACCTGGTGGCAGGGAATTGAAGTCAGGGGCAGCGCTAGCTATAGATTGGCTGTTAAAATGAAGGAAATTAAAAAGAAGCTGAAAGTTTGGAACAAAGAGGTTTTTGGGAGGCTGGAAACTAATAAAGTTTCAGCCTTACAACAAGTAGACTTTTGGGATCGGGTGGAAAGTGAGAGAAACTTGACTGTGGAGGAAGCTGAATTAAAAAAAGAAGCAAAAGATTCCTTTAGAAAATGGGTCCTGTTGGAGGAAACCCATTGGAGACAGCACTCAAGGGAGATTTGGTTAAGGGAGGGGGATAGAAACACGGGGTTCTTTCATAGAATGGCAAGTGCTCATCGAAGAAACAACGCTATGGACAGAATTAAGGTTAATGGGGAGTGGCTAGTAGTGGAGCAGGAAGTGAGGGAAGAAGTTGTGAATTCGTTTCAGCAAATGCTCTCTGAAGATATGGATTGGAAGGCGGATATTGGTAGAATTCAGATGCGTTGCATCAGCCGGCAAGAAGCAGAGAGTCTGGAAGTCCCATTTGCAGAGATTGAGATTTATTCGGCGTTGATGGAGATGAGTGGGGATAAAGCCCCTGGTCCGGATGGTTTTACTGTAGCCTTCTGGCAAAGCGCATGAGATTTTACCAAAGACGAGATCATGGAGATGTTCAAAGAATTTCATGAGCATGATTCCTTTGTTAGGAGTCTCAACAATACTTTTCTGGTGTTGATACCTAAGAAAAGCGGGGCTGAGGACATTGGAGACTTTAGACCTATCAGCCTGTTGGGGGGGCTCTACAAACTTTTGGCTAAAGTCTTATTTAATAGACTAAAAAAAGTGATTGGTAAGGTGGTCTCTATTGCTCAGAATGCCTTTGTAATGGGAAGACAAATTCTGGATGCGTCCTTAATTGCTAATGAGGTGATAGATTCGTGGCAGAAGAGAAAAGAAAAGGACCTTATTTGCAAATTGGATATAGAAAAAGATTATGATAGCATCAATTGAGATTTCTTAATGAAGATCCTTCAAAAAATGGGCTTTGGGACCAAGTGGGTGGGGTGGATGTGGAGCTGCGTGTCTTCTGCTAAATTCTCAATTCTTGTTAATGGAGTGCCAGCTGGGTTTTTTCCTAGCACTAGAGGGCTTCGTCAAGAGGATCCTTTATCCCCTTACCTCTTTGTTATGGGAATGGAAGTTTTGGACGTCCTCATCAGGAGAGCGGTGGAGGGGGGATATCTATCAGGATGCACCATTCGGGGTGGTAGTAGAACTTCCTTGAATATCTCCCATCTATTTTTTGCTGATGACACAATCGTGTTCTGTGAGGCAAGTAAAGAGCAAGTTTCTCATCTAAGCTGGATTCTCTTTTGGTTTGAAGCGGCTTCGGGTTTTCGAATTAATCTAGCCAAAAGCGAAATCATTCCAGTTGGAGAAGTGGAGGAGATTCTTGAGCTGGCCGCTGAGCTAGGGTGCAGGGTGGGGTCCTTGCCCTCTCACTATTTGGGACTCCCCTTAGGGGTCCCCAATAGGGCTACTTCTATGTGGGATGGAGTGGAAGAGAGGGTCAGGAGGAGACTTGCGCTTTGGAAAAGACAGTACATCTCCAAAGGGGAAGGATCACTCTTATAAAAAGCACCTTGGCTAGCATGCCATTATACCAAATGTCTATTTTCCGAATGCCCAAGTCCGTTGCTAAAAGAGTGGAGAAAACCCAAAGAGATTTCCTATGGGGGGGAGGAAACTTGGAGGGGAAAGTTCATCTAGTTAAATGAGATGTGGTCTGTACAGAAAAACACAAGGGAGGGCTAGGCTTAAGGCGAATAACCACTCTGAATAGAGCCTTGCTGGGCAAGTGGATTTGGAGGTTTGCCTGTGAAAAGGATAACCTTTGGAAACAAGTGATTATTTCAAAATATGGGCAAGAGGATCATGGATGGAGGTCAAAGAAGGCTAGTGGGACGGCTGGAGTAGGGGTTTGGAAGGAGATTATGAAAGAATCTGAATGGTGCTGGGAAAATTTGGCTTTTCTAGTTGGGAAGGGTTCCAAAATCAAATTTTGGAAAGATAGTTGGTGCACTGACACTCCGTTGTCCCAGAGCTTCAATCATCTTTTTGTCCTCGCTACGCATAGGGACGCTACGATTGAGGAGATGTGGGACCAAGATTCGGGCCAAGGAGATTGAAATCTTGTTTTTGTGAGGGACTTCAATGATTGGGAGTTGGATATGGTTGGGGATTTGCTCCATACCTTGAGGGGTCATAGGCCCTCATTGGAGGATGATTCAGTTATGTGGAGGCAGGGAAGAAATGGTCTTTTCAGGGTCAAGGAAGCTTACAGGCTGTTGGACAAGCCTAATGCCACAGTGTTTCCTGCAAGGAGAATATGGGTGGATAGGGTGCCAACTAAAGTTTGTTTTTTTGCTTGGGAGGCTACGTGGGGGAAGGTGCTCACTCTGGACAGACTCCAGATAAGAGGGGTGCAACTCCCAAATTGTTGCTTTTTGTGTGGTTTTGAAGAAGAGAATGTAAATCATATTCTTTTACACTGTGTAGTGACTAGAGCTCTATGAGATATTATTTTTGGGTTAATAGATGTTAAATGGGTCCTCCCAGAAACTGTAAAGGAGGCTTTAATCTCCTGGAGGGGTTCATTTGTAGGGAAGAAAAGGAAAAAGATTTGGAAATCCATTCCGTTGTGTATTTTTTGGACGGTTTGGAAGGAGAGGAATAGGTTAGTTTTTAGGGGGCGTGCGTTGAATATTCAGAAATTAAAGAATTCTTTTGTCTGTAACTTATGGAATTGGGCTAAAGTGTATTTAGGTGAGGAGTCTTTCTCCCTTATAGGATTTTTGGAGTGGATAGCTTCCACTTAAAGGGGAGGTAGTTCTTTTTGGTCATTTTCTTCTTTTTGAGGTTGTAACCGTCTTGTATACTCCCTGTATGCTTCGTGGCGTTTAGCTTTTTCTAATGCATATCTTGTTTACTTATCAAAAAAAAAAAAAAAAAAAAAAGAGTGCTTTAAAAGTTGGTGGAGAGGTTTTCAAGGAACTGGGTGGGAAGGCCACAAGTTCATGAGGAAATTACAATTTGTTAAGGCCAATTTGAAAGAGTGGAATAAGGTTTCTTTTGGAGAGCTAAACGAAAGGAAAAAAAGCATCCTGAAAGATATAGCTAACCTTGATGTCATTGAGCAAGGTGGAGGTCTCAGTTCTGAACTTTTACTTCAAAGAGCTTTAAGAAAAGGGGAGTTAGAGGAATTAATCTTGAGGGAAGAAATTCATTGGAGACAAAAAGCCAGGGTGAAATGGGTTAAGGAAGGGGATTGTAACTCAAAGTTTTTTCATAAAGTGGCTAATGGAAGGAGAAATAGGAAATTTATCAAGGTGTTGGAAAATGAAAGAGGAAAAGTGTTGAATAATTCATAGAGCATCACAGAGGAGATTTTACATTATTTTGAAAAGCTCTACTCAGGTCATATTGGTGAGCCATGGAGAGTTGAAGGCTTAGATTGGTCCCCTATATCTGAAGAGAGTGCATCTAGATTGGACTCCCCTTTTACTGAAGAAGAGATTCATAAGGCCATTTCTCAGTTGGATAGGGATAAAGCGCCGGGTCCTGATGGCTTTACCATTGTAGTGTTTCAAGATTGTTGGGATGTGATCAAGGAGGATTTAGTGAGAGTGTTTGCAGAGTTTCACAGTAGCGGGATCATCAATAAAAGCACTAATGCCTCCTTCATAGTTCTGTTGCCCAAAAAAACCGTGACAAAGAAAATCTCAGACTTTAGACCTATTAGTTTGATCACTAGTCTTTACAAGATAATAGCCAAAGTGCTATCAGGACGTATAAGAGGGGTATTACACGAAACTATTCATTCTACTCAAGGCGTTTTTGTTCAAGGGAGACAAATATTGGATGCAGTTCTCATAGCCAATGAGATAGTGGATGAGAAAAGACGTTCAGGGAAGGAAGGAGTCGTTCTCAAAATCGACTTTGAAAAGGCTTATGATCATGTGAGTTGGGATTTTTTGGATCATGTGTTGGAGAAGAAGGGGTTTAGTCCTTGATGGAGGAAATGGATGAGAAGCTGTTTGTCCACGGTATCTTTTGCAGTCTTAGTGAATGGAAACGCTAAAGAGTGGGTCACGGCATCTAGAGGCTTAAGACAAGGCGATCCTTTATCCCCCTTTTTGTTTACTTTAATAGCAGATGTACTGAGTAGGATGTTGTTGAGAGCAGAGAAAAGAAATTTGTTAGAGGGTTTCAGGGTGGGTTGGAATAGTACAAGGGTGTCCCATTTGCAATTTGCAGATGATATCATATTCTTTTCTAACACTAGTGAGGAAGATTTGCAGACTCTCAAGAGTTTATTGCTAGTGTTTGGGCAAATTTTTGGGCTTAAGGTTAACCTTGACAAGAGTAACATTTATGGCATCAATCTTGAACAAAATCATCTTTCTAGGTTGGCCGAATTGCTAGATTGCAAGGCTTCTGGATGGCCTATTCCCTACTTGGGTCTCCCTCTGGGAGGGAATCCTAAGGCTTGTGGCTTTTGGGATCCTGTGATTGAGAGGATCTCGAAAAGATTAGATGGGTGGCAAAAGGCTTTTCTATCTTTTGGAGGTAGGATAACTCTTATCCAATCTTGCCTTACCCACATGACTTGCTACTTCCTTTCCTTGTTTAAGATACCTGCTTCAGTGGCTGCAAAGATTGAGAGATTGCAAAGGGATTTTTTATGGTCAGGGGTTGGGGAAGGAAAAAGAGATCATCTTGTTAGCTAGGATGTAGTGTGTAAGACGAAGGCAATAGGGGGTTTGGGATTTGGGAAGATAGCTCTAAGGAATGTCGCACTCTTAGGGAAATGGTTGTGGAGGTACCCTAGGGAGGGTTCAGCTCTATGACATAAGGTTATTTCAAGCATTTACGGATCACACTCTAATGGATGGGATGCCAACACAATAGTAAGATGGTTACATCGTTGTCCTTGGAAGGCTATTACACAAGTCTTTCAGGAGTTTTCCAAGTTTACTCGGTTTGTGGTAGGAAATGGGGATAGAATTCGGTTCTGGGAAGACTTGTGGTGGGGGGATCAATCTTTGGGTTCCTAATATCCAAGACTATTTAGAGTAGTCACGGATAAAAATATTCCCATTTATTCAATTCTCGGATCTACTCGTCCATTCTCTTGGAACTTTAACTTTTGCCGCAACCTATACGATCCTGAGATATAAGATTTAAAAGGTCTCATGCGATCACTTGTTTGTTTGCATTTGACATTTTCGGTTCCAGATGCGAGATCCTGGTCTTTATCTTCTTTAGGGCTTTTTACAGTCGGGTCTTTCTTTCTTGCCTTATGTCATTGTTCTGATTCTCCTCCAGTTTTCCCTACTAAGTTTGTTTGGAATTCTTAGGTCCCTTTCAAGGTTAAGTCCTTTGTCTGGTTGGTGGCACACAAGAAGGTAAATACTAATGACTTACTACAATTGAGAAGACCTCACAAAGCTCTTAGTCCGGATATTTGTAAGTTGTGCATGAGGCATGGAGAATCAGCAGATCATCTTTTCCTACATTGTTCTTTGACATTGGGGTTATGACACAGATTATTTCAGTTAACCAAGATGGATTGGGTTCCCCCGAGGAGCATTTCCGACATGCTATCCATCACTTACAGTGACTTTGGTTTATCGAGGAGAGGGATAGTTTTATGGCAAGCTGTGTGCATATCTTTAATTTGGGTTGTTTGGCGGGAGAGAAATGCGAGGATTTTTGAGGATAAAGCAAGGAATTCAGAGAGTCTTTGGGATTCTATTTTTTTCCTTGCTTCTCTTTGGGCTTTTTGTTCCAAGGTTTTTAAGGGAACCCCCCTTATTGTGTTACAACTTGATTGGTTAGCGGCGTGTAATTCCGATGGGTTGGTTTAGCCTAGAGAAGTTGTTCGTTATTACAGTGTATTTTCTTATTTTTGGTTTCTTGTAGACTAGTTTTCTTTGGTGGGAGGATTCCTCATCCTTCTCTTGTACTTCTTTTTTCTATTAATATATTCCTTTGTCGTTTCCTATCAAAAAAAAAAAAAAAAAAAAACATACATTTGAAGCATCATCTTTGGCTTTTCTCATATGATTTTGCTTTTGATTTGATCCATACCTAACATTTGGAGAACCTGTATTTCTTGGTTAGTTTAATGTATCATTTTCATACTGTCTTAAACCAACATTTATTTCTCAGCTTGTTTCATCCACCTTTTTCATATGTGTGTGTGTGTGTGTATAGGCTTACATATTGCATTTTGGAAGTGGATATTTTTTATGGTCATGTGTTAAGAATAGACTTTGGCTTCTTTGAAGTGATCTTGCTGATTTGCACCTAGCATTTGGAAATTGACATTTACTTCTTGGCTAGTTTGATTTAATCCTGTTTTATAATGGTCTACACCTAGCACCAAATTTTTTTTTTTTTTTTGTCATCTATCAGATTATTATTCGTTTTATTAGTTATTGGAATAATGGTTGTCCATTTCATTGTTTCTGCCTTGAAGGTTCCATGCTCAAATACAGATAACAGCAGCCAGTTGTTTCTGCAAGATGTGTCAATTTGTAACAAGGGTTGCTCTTCTAAAGGACCTATGGTTTATGGTTTTATAGATCTTTTCAGTGGCACTGGAGACTCGTGGCACTGGGGTTTTGAAATGGATGAAACTCAGATAAGCTCTTCCTCACATGCCCATGCTTCTGATGGTTCAAAACTTGGATATGGCATTGAGGGCAAAAAACTTGATAAAAATACAAAACCATTGACAATGCAAAATACCAATCAAGGACAATTACACTCTCCTACTGTCAAATTAGATGCTCTGGAAGAAGAGATCGAAGATGACAGCGAGAGCATATCGTCTTCTGGTTCAAGTAGATCACTAAGAGAGGAATTGGCAGGCAATGTTACTACTGAAAAACAAGAGAATAAGGTAATGTTGGACTTTTTTTTTTTTTTTTTTTGGTTTTGGTGTTTGAATGCATAAACTATTAAATTCTCCATAGCACATCTATGTTCTATTAAAATTTTAAATCAGCTTGTTATTGGCGTTCTAATGATGCAGCATAAACTTGCAGCTATATTTTTTTTGGATACACAAAAAAAAAAAAAAAAGAAAAAAAAGAAAAAGAAAAAAATGTGTTTATGAATCTGTTCATGTGATCCATATTGTATCAAGGTTAACAATCTGTCCATGCCTTATCTAGGTTAACCATATTGCATCAATTATTTATTGCTTTGTAATTTGTGTAATTGTTAGAAGCAGTTTTTGATGGTCACAATCAAAACAATGGGTGAATTAAGTGGCCCATCACATGGACACCAAGCAAGACCAGCTCTAGATCCAATAAAATAGTCCATGTGAAGGGTAGTCTGAGAGCCCATTGAGTGGCCATTAAACTGCCACATGGCATCCAATGGGCCTAGTTGTTGGCTGGTTTTTGTAGGCCTGGATCAAGAGGACACCCATACCTGAGTATGCCTTGTGTGGCTAAGCACACTGTAATTGGGTCTCAATCAGCTGGAGGAAGAATGAATTTCCTAAATAACTAGGAGACTTCTCTTCATCAGCTTAGAGGAAGATTGGGTAGCTCTTTTGTCTTTTGGTATATGTGATACCCTTTTGGTGGAAAATAATTCTTGGAGGGAACTGACTTTTGAAGCCGGAGTGATGGGAGCAGCTTTAGGAAATAGAAGCTACGCCTCTCTACTTGGGTAAATCATCTCTGATCAAAAGCCAACTCTGGAGATTTCTGAGAGTTGAAATAAATCAAAAACTGCAGTAGAAAGCTTTGTCAGAAATTTCATACCTCCCCGAGTTATTTTTTTTTGTTTTAAGCCTTGTGTCTTATTATCCTTTTAAAGGTTTATTTTAATGATGACTCATCCATCTTTTTATATTTTTTTTATTTCTTTAATGAAACTGTTTCCTAAAAAAAAAGAAAAAAACTGAGATGGCTCATGGTTGAACTGGAAATGTTTATGTCATCTAATGTCTTTTTTAGCAATCTATACTTATACATGCCATCACAGGATTTTTCTCCTGAGGAGGATATTGCAGAAGAAGATGATGGTGACATTGAAAGTGATGCTTCAGAATCACTGTCTTATGTTTCTGTGATTCATGATCAAACCTCTCATACTGTGGAAAAAGATTTGCTTATGGTAACTTTCTGATTATTGCTGTTATATGTTCATTATCTGCTGAACTTAATCCTAATTATGGGCTGGGTTTGGCTTCTTTTAATTAGGTTCATCTGCTTCGCCTTGCTTGTGCTTCTAAAGGAGCATTAGCTGATGCTTTGCCAGAAATAACCACTGAGCTGTACAATCTAGGGGTATGCAATTCATATGCTAAGATTAAATTTGGAGGACTTGTATAACTCCTCGGATGATGATTAAACTTCTATACTGGCCAATGGTGATTTGGTTCAGATCTTTTCAGAACCGGTGCGGGATCTAGCAACTAAGCCATCTTCATTCTTTAACAAAACCTTTGATCATGTTTTTCGGCAGCACGTGGTTAGTCATTCTTTCTCTCTGGGTTCCAACATCAACTAAAATCTAACCTAAAGAATTTGGTTGACATGGTGTTGTTGCTGTTGTTTTTTTCCTTTATAATTTCATGTAGGTTTCATCAAGCATCTCTCAATTCTGGAAGCCTCCTTCTGATTTTGGTGGGCAGAGCACATCCCTTCCGAGCTCTCGCTATCTCAATGACTTTGAGGAGCTACAACCCCTTGGTAATTGAAAAATTATATTTATTGATCAGAAACAAGAATGTATTAGAAATAGTAAAGCGAATATATTATAAGGATGTGGAATCCTCCCTAGATTTACAAAAGCTAAACAAAAAAAAAAAGAAAGATTGACCTACTCCAATATACTAATAAGATCTGTACAAAAATGGTACAAAACCTCTCAATCAAATGAGGTTTTATACATTTTAACATCCATGAGGAATAGCAACATCTTGATTAGATAGGATCAAGGAAAATCTTCTCTCCTCAATATTCAAGCCCTTATGACCAACACACTGAATGCTAGTTGAGTTGGACAACATTGAGAGGGATGCCCTTGAATGTTGTGGTAAAATAGGGGCCATAAAGATGAATAGAAAGGAACTAGATTCCAAATTGTCTTTGAAGTCCTCCACTTGTCTTGGAAAATCGTAGCATTTCTTTCCTTCTACACAAACTGTATCAATAAAAGAAAAATTATATATCTGTCTCCTGATTTAACAGTTTCACTTGTGTTTAGGTATCTCAATAGTACCCTCCTATGGTTAAAAAAGCAGAAGTATTACTGCAATCACTTTCTTAACATCCATTAATGTGGTGGGACAACTTTTCTTTTAATTTAGAAAAGTAAATTATGCTTTAAATTTTCTCTTGGTATGTCTTTATTTCCTTCAAAATGTTGAAATTTGCTTTAAATTAGGAAAGTTCAGTTAAACATGAAACAACTACTCGGATAAGTTTAAAAAAGATTTTACAAAAAACAATATTCCTTGTTTTCATGTTAAGCTCTTTTTTAAGCTAATTTTTTTTTATTTATTTATTAAAATTACCCAAATACATGTAAAAGCTTTTATTGAGCATAAAAGAGGGAAAGAAAGAGAGGAGATTTTGGATTCAAGAAAGCTAATCCAAATAGGGCCATAATATAACACTCCCTTTCGGATTGAAGATCATGTATTTGTCATAAGAAATCCTTTTTATGTTTTGATATCCTAGATCCTTGTTTGTATAAGAATCAGCTATTGCTTTACATGCACTTTTCTTCTACCCCTTTTTTTGGTGACATTTAGTGGTTTCTTTGTTTATTTATTAGAAAAAAAGAAAAAAAGAAAAAAAGAAAATGAAAGTAGGAGTTGCTCTTTTCATTGTAATTTGGAACTCCTGAGTTGCATATTGAGTTATTTATTTGATGAGACATTCTTTCACTACCCTAAACATAACTTAAAATTAGGTATGAGGGCTTCATATCTATTTTTTTATTTTTTATTAGTGGCTTCATATCCATTTTATTTATTTATTTATTTTTATGAGAAACAAAACATATTCATTAAAATGTATAAAAGCACAAGTGAAAGATGACAAATCCTTCACCGATTATGAAAAATAGTGGTGGAGAAACCTACTCTAGTAGACATCAATGTTGCAATGGGAGACAATGTAAAGAAAATGACTTTACATTCCTTAGGATTTTGTGCAACTTCTACACAAAGGTCCCTTAGCATTGCTCTTCTACTTGCTATTTTAACCCTTTTGATTTGCATATCAAAATACAAAAATGTTGTATAAAATCCAAAGATATGCCCTTAAAAAGCTAGCGTAATGGAGTTCTAAAAAGAGGAATAAAAATAGATTAGATACCATCTCTGAAGTCTTCAACTTTTCCATAAAGATTCTTTTATTTATTTTTTGCCAAACTATCCAGATCAATGTAAGACAAACGATTTGTCATAGAACTTTATCTCTAATAATGATACTTAAACTTTTGAAGGAAATGGTCAACATCTCAATGATACTTATAGGGGGAACCCAATCCAATCTGGTTAGTCCAAATATCTTATGCCATAACTCTAATGTCATTAGATAGTTTAAAAAAGGTGATCAATCAATTCTTCACTTCTCATATGTAAAGTGCAATGGTCTAATAAAAAAAAAAATGTAAAGTGCTACGATTCGGAGTAAAAGCTTTGAAGCAAGTCATTGGTATTAAGTATTAACCCTCTTGTTGGCCATTAACCAAACTAGCCTTCACCTTTGATGGGACTTTTGATTTCCATATGAATTTTGCTAGAGAGAAAAAAAAAAAAAATAGAAGTTTATTGATTAGATAAGGGTAAGAAGAATGATTTAACCATAAATAAGCCTGAAGACGATAATGACCATACTCTCACATTTGGGGAAGACATTGATAGGTTCACACATGTGAGAATGAACATGAGACTTTCAAGATCCTTTATCTCCAACTCAATGAGGGTCTGATGAAAGTCAAAGTTCCAAGTTACATGGAAAAATAAGTTGGGGATAGATTAAAGAGGAGAATTTATAATTGATGTAAGTCTATAAAGATTAGGAAATGGAGGAGAATTTTGTGGGTTCTCCCATATTTGGAGAAGGATTTGTTGATGGGTTGGAACAAGAGCTTTGTGGGCAAGAAGAGAAAAAAAGGCTTGGAGAATAACTTCTCTTTGCCTTTTTTGGACAATTCGAAAGGAACACAATTGAAGAACCTTTGAAGGGCTGCAATGCATTGACCAATCTCTCAAGGACTCCTTTGTCTCTAATCTATACATGTGTCTTGGAGTTATCTTATGGTTGATGGCAAAGTTGGTCCCCTTTCCTTGGTAGATTTTATCAAGTGCTTGAGCTTTAAGTATTAGATCGAGGTTATGGTTCTAGCTTGCTTCTTTTGTTTTGTCACTTGCATACTTCTAGTGTACCATGCTTGCCTTTTCTTTAGTGGTCATTTTGATGTATTTTTATTTTTATATGCTTATCAAAAAATAAATATGAGGAAATTGACTACTCAAAAGTTGATCCCCTCACAAGTCTTCTAAAAAACGGATCTTGGTCCCATTACCCACCAAAAAAAGGCTATGACTTGAGAAATCTTAGAAGACTTGAGCATTGGCCTTCCAAGGGTAATAATGTGACCACCTAACTAAAATGTTTGCATTTCAACCATTAGTGTTTGTCCATAGATGCTTAAGAAAACCTTATGCCAAAGAGCTGTACTTTCACTTGAAAACTTACAAATCCATTTCCTTAAGAGGGCCTATTCTTCAAATATATCCTCCCAAACTCCCATCCTCCTTCCTCCTTAGGCTTGCACAGTTAGCCTTGCCTAGATGATCTTTCTTTCCCTCGCCAAACCCCAACTGAAGAAAATCCTTTTGCATTTTCTTAGTCTTTGTTGCCATTGATGTTGAAATTTTATACAAAAGGAGGAAATAACTAAGGATGTGAGACAAACATGATTGTATTAGAGTTATTCTTCTACCTAAGGACAAAAAGGCTTTTTTCCTTTCATCCAATTTCCTTGAAATTGTTCTCATAAAAAAAAAAAAAATTCCTTGAAATTTCGTTTGTGATTAGGTCCCAAAAGACATTATCCTTAGGATTCAACCTTAGTAGAACAGCCAAATAGGTTAAAGGCTACTTGGAAACTTTACATTCTAGCAGAAAAACCAAACTAGTGATTTGATTCCAACTTGTGTAGCCTTAGGATTCGCCTTTAGTGGAAGATCCAAATTGGTTAAAGGCTATTTGGAAACTTTACATTCTAGAAGCAAAACCAAAGTAGTGATTTGATTTCAATTGTGTTGATTCCTAACAACATGGTTTTGTCTAAATTGATTTTTTAAGGTCTTGAGGGCTAGAAGCTTTGGAAACTTATCTGTTTATATGCCTGCCTACTAAAAAAAATCTTTTTATATGCCTAAAATGGTCTTGAACTAAGTGCATTTATGTTTAGAAGCATTCTTAGATTCACAATTGACTTGGTGCTCTATTAAATTAACTCTTATTTGGTTTGAGCATGCTCTTTTATATTATGGCACCATGGAGCATGTTTGAAGACACTTGGTCTTGAACTATTTGGAGATGATTCAGCTCTTATTATTTCATAGGCGTCTGAAAAGGAAAGAGGTTTGTAAAAGTTTGATGGTTAGATCCATAAGATTATCAATGTCACTTTTTTTTTTTTTGATAGGAAACAACAGAGAAATATATTGATAGAATTAAGAAGTACAAAAGGAGGATGAGGAATCCTCCTATAAAAGAAAACTAAAAAACAAGAATACAAAAACAATAAGCTAAATGGTAATAACAAAAAACAAACTCTCTTTGCTAGACCACCCCATTGGAGCTACACATTGCTAGTCAATCTAGTTGCAACATATTAAGGGGAATGCCCTTAAAAACCATGGAACAAGAAGCCCAAAAAGAAGCAAGGAAGTGAATGGTATCCTATAGATTCTCTGAATTCCTAGCTTTATCCTAAAAAATCTCGGCATTTCTTTCCCGCCACACAACCCAAATTAAAGCAATACATTCAGTTTGCCACAAAACTATGCCTCTCTTGGATTTTCCAAAACCCTTATAATTGATGGTCATCATGTCAGAAATGCTCCTCGGGGGGACCCAATCCATCCTTGCTATCTGAAATAATCTATGCCACAACCCCTTCGTCAAATAATAGTGTAAGAAAAGATGATTTGCTGATTCTCCATACTTCATACACAACTTACGGATGTCAGGACTAAGAGCTTTGTAGGGTCTTCTCAATTGTAGCAAGTCATTAGTATTTACCTTCTTGTGTGCCACTAACCAGACAAAAGACTTGACCTTAAAAGAGATTTGAGAATTCCAAACAAAATTAGTAAGGAAAACTGGAGATAAATCAGAGAGGTGAGACAAGGTTAGAAAAAAAGACTTGACTATAAATAACCCTGAAGAAGATAAAGACCATGATCTCGCATCTGAAACCGATGGGGATAAGTGCAAACAATCAAATGAACGCATGAGGCTTTCTAATTCTTCTATCTGAGAATCGGAAAGGTTATGATGGAAATTAAAGTTCCAAAAGAAGGAACGAGTAAAACCGAGAATTGAAGATATGGGAATATTTTTAGCTGTGACTTCTCAAAATAGTCTTGGATATTGGAATCCCAAAGGTTGGTTCCCCCGCCACAAGTCTTCCCAAAAGCGAATTCTTTCCCCATCTCCTACCACAAACCGAGTATACTTGGAAAAATCTTGAAAGACTTGTGTTATATCCTTCCAAGGGCAACGATGTGACCATCTGATTATATTGTTGACATCCCAACCATTAGAATGTGTCCCATAAATGCTTAGAATGACCTGATGCCACAGAGCTGAACTCTCCTTAGGATACCTTCACAACCATTTCCCTAAAAGAGCGAAATTCCTTAGAGAAATCTTCCCGAACCCCAATCCCCCTTTTGCCTTCGGTTTACACACTACATCTCAACTAATAAGATGATCTCTTTTACATTCCCCAGTCCCTGACCAAAGGAAATCCCTTTGCAATCTCTCAATTTTTGCAACCATTGAAGCGGGAATCTTGAACAAGGATAGAAAGTAGCTAGGAATGTGGGATAGGCATGAGTGGATAAGAGTTATCCTACCTCTAAAAGATAAATAAGCCTTTTTCCACCCATCTAATCTCCGCGAGATTCTCTCAACCACTGAATTCCAAAAGCCACAAGCCTTTGGATTCCCTCCCAAAGGAAGACCCAAGTAGAGTATAGGCCAATCAGAAACCTTGCAATCAAACATCAAAGCCAACTTAGAGAGATCATCTTGATCAAGGTTGATGCCACAAAGGTTACTCTTATCAAGGTTGACCCTAAGCTTAGAAATTTGCCCAAACACTAACAAAATAAACTTAAGAGTTTGCAATTCTTCCACACATGTGCTAGAAAAGAAGATGGTGTCATCTGCGAATTGCAGATGGGACACCCTTGTTCTATTCCTATCTACACTGAAGCCCTCCAACATACTTCTCTCCTCAGCTCTCAACAACATCCTACTCAACATATTAGCGACGATAGTAAATAGAAAAGGGGATAGAGGATCACCTTGTCTTAATCCTCTAGATGCTTTGACCCACTCTTTAACATTTTCATTCACTAAAATTGCATAAGAGACCGATGACAAACAACCTCTCATCCAGGTCCTCCATCTAGGACTAAGCCCCTTCCTATCCAACATATGATCCAAAAAATCCTAATCCACATGGTCATAAGCCCCTTCCTATCCAACATTATCTTGTAAAGACAAGTGATCAAGGTAATAGGTTTAAAGTCTGAAATTTTTTTTGTCTGCCTTTTTTTGGGCAGAAGAACTATGAAGGTGGCATTGGTGCTTTGATTAATTATCCCGCTTTTGTGAAACTCTATGAGCACCCTCACTAAGTCCTCCTTGATCACATCCCAACAATCTTGAAACACTGCAATGGTAAATCCATCAGGCCCCGACGCCTTATCCCTATCTAACTGAAAAATGGCTTTAGAAATCTCTTCTTCAGTAAAAGGGGAATCCAACCTAGAAGCACTCTCCACTGAGATTGGGGGTCAATCTAAGCCTTCTACTCTCCAAGACTCTTCAGGAGGACATGAGTAGAGCTTTTCATAAAAAAGTAAGATCTCCTCTGTGATGCTATCGATATTATTCAACACCAAACCTCTTTCATTTTCCAAAAACTTGATGAATTTCCTATTTCGTCCGCCAATAGCTACTTTATGAAAAAACTTTGAATTGCAATCCCTTTCTTTTACCCATTTCACCCTAGCCTTTTGTCTCCAATGAACCTCTTCCTTCAATAATAATTCCTCCAGCTCCCCTTTTCTCAAAGCTTTTTGTGCTGAAAGTTCAGAAGAAAGAACCCTTTCTTGCTCAACATCATCAATGTTAGCAATATCACAAAGGATGTTTTTTTTTCCCTTTCCTTTAGCACTCCAAAAGATTCCTTATTCCACTCTTTCAATTTGGCCTTAACAAATTGTAACTTCCGCATAAACTTATGACCTTCCCAACTAACTCCCTGAAAACCTCTCCACCAACTTCTAAAGCAGTCTTTGAAACTAGGATGTTGCAATCACATATTCTCAAACCTAAAAGGAGTTGGTCCCCACTTGAAAGGATTGGTGTCCAAAACAATTGACCAATGATCCGATGTCCATCTAGGAAGAACTTCTTAGAGGCTTTGAGGAAAGAATTGCTCTCACTCAATTGTGTAAAGAAACCGGTCCAATCTCTTACACAGGTGAATCTTGCATGTTTGACTTAGTGAATGGGGCGTTCCATAAAGGGGGGTCAATTAATTCACAATCTCTTATAAATCCATCAAAGTCTCTCATGCTAGAAGTTAAACTAGAGCCTTTCAATTTTTCTGAAATTCTCCTTATAACATTAAAATCACCGCCCACACACCAGGAATGAATGGAAAGGCCATAAAGGTCTAAGAACTCCACCCAAAAATCCTTCCTAAGTAAGGAATTGTTTGGGCCATAAACTGAAGACAACCATAGAGATCCACATCCATCAAACAAAAACTTGACTGAGACAGAAAAGGAGCCTATTACCACCTCCTCACTGCATAGTTTCTTCGAGTCCCAAATAATCAAAATCCCTCATGAAGCCCCACAAGCCAGAAGAGAAGCCCACTCCTTATTCCTAACCGACCAAACACTACCAACAAACCTTTTGTCACACACCTTCGTTTTTGTTTCTTGAAACATTACAACATTCGGATTCTCAAGACACAAAAAGATCTTTAACCACCCTTTGTTTTTTTCTAGATCCCAAACCTCTAGTATTCCAACTGATGATCTTCATGATAAAAACCTTTCTAACCCTAAACCTCCAAACCAATTCCAACAGGTCTCAAATATCTGTGGAGAATCTGTTCTTCCGCCTAGAATACACCTTAATATCCAAAGAACTTAAGACCACACGAACTCTAGCTATTTTGCTGGGAGAAAGGCCTTCTATTTGGAACCCACCCAAAGAGGAAAACTCAGCTTCAATTGGGCAATCTATAACAAGGTTAGGGGCCTCAATAGGCATGCTGGGCAGGGTCTTAAGGGAGTTAATACCCTCATATATTTGGTTCAGACAAGCTAACTGGGATTCCACAACATCTAGGTTAGGATTGCCAACAAAATCTTGACATAAAGCACCATCGTCATTTTTTTGGAAAACATTTTAGATACTACTCTAGCTTTCGTAGGAGACTGAGACAGAATTATTGAATTGGGAAGAACATGATCAAAACAAAACAGGGGTGGATGTGCCAAGCCATAGGAGGGGGGAAATTTTTTTAAAGATGACTGAGAAAGTGGAGAAGAAGATACCTCATTGTTTTCTACTACCATCAATCCACAAGTCCCCATAGAGGTTAGCCCTTTTTCTCTAGTTACTGGGCTAGAAGGAAAAACCAAGACTGAAAAGCCATGATGAGCAGAACCCCCAAAACCCTCAAAGTCTGCTTTGTCTACAACATTAGAAAATTTGCACAGTTTCGCCTTTCCCTTTGAATGAATAGAAGCCTTAAGAGAAGACCTCTGTTGATTATCCGCATTGCCTCTTGTCGACGAAGCCCCTTCCCCAGAACAACTTCTTCGGAACCCTAACGGACGACTAAAAATGAGAGGACTCGAACTGTACCTTCGCACCATCTGTGTTCCCACTTCGAAAGCAACGTCCTTTGGAGGGGCAACAAAATTTGAAGATGGAATCACTTGCGTTAGAGGCTCGCTTCGTCTTTTAACCTCTTGTTGGCAACTAGAAGTTGGAGGATTAAGATTAGTCCACGGCTTCTTTGAACCAACCTTTGTTGTGGACCTCCCCATCTAAGAAGAAGAGTCCTCTGAGATTGACTTCCCCTTTCCCTTTGTAGAGGTGTCTTCTTTGCGTAAAGAGCCTTTCCCAAAATTGGGCTGATTTCTACCTAGTTCTTGGCCCAAAGTCGTCATCGGGCCTTTTAATTTAAAACCCCTCTCCCAGCCCAAATTTGCTTCCACCAATGGCCTGGGTTTTTGAGGAGAATGGGCCCTTCCCTCTTGCATTGCATTAAAGGCCCGATGCCAGTCCTCAACACTTGAGTGGGCCTTATCCCTTTCGACCCAAACTTCACCAAACAGCTTTGACCCAAAGGACCCTATTCTCTCTTTATTTGAATTCAAATTAAACGGAGAGGAAGGTTGGAAACAGCTGTTCCCCACATCTGCACTTCTCTTGCCATGTGTCTCCACAATGGCAACCTCAACCTTTTGACTTTTTACTCCATCTTTCAATCTATCAGCTACCCCATTAGAAGACCACCTTTTAGCCGTTGATTTAGCCTTCTCAACCAGCCTTCTGCCACCGGTCCATGAGTGACACTCATAATCCCCCCCAAGTTGACTCACCCATTTCTCTATGCCGCCTTTCGCCTTCAGCTCCATCCACTGCAACTGATATTGTAAAAACCCATCCCTCATCTAACACCTCAATCAATGCAGGAAAAACCGAACGTTCCTCCATTAAAATTCTAACCCTTGCCTTGCAAAGATCATACAGTTTCACCGTTTGCCAATCAATCTCTGTCACCGTCCCCCATTGCTCCGCAATTTTCTTCAGATGTTCCTCAGACCATAAATGAAAGGGCAAACCCCGTAATTCAATCCATCCTTCTTTGAACTTCCCCACAACTTCTGAGTTTTCCTTTGGCGACCACCTTCTCAAATGGGCTGTATACCCTCCCTTAATCTTGAGAAACCTTAACTCCTGACGAGAGAAGGCTTCTCAAATGTCACTTTTGCTAGTGACTTGGGAATTTGGGTGCGCTTTTACTTGGATGATGTGGTTTGCGAATTAGGTTGCAAATCAGTTTGTCAAGTGGGGAGTAAAGCAGTTGGTATCTTTTGTAGAGGATATTTTACCCTGAGTTGTATTATGCTATTTTAGACTAGTTTTTGGTCAGATCCTTCTTCCGTATTGCTTGTTTTATTGTCACATTAAAGTAGTCTATTTTCTCTTTTTATTTTTTTATTTTTTTATTAGAGCTTGTGTTTTTGGAAGGATTCCTTGTCTTTCTTTGTACCTTTTGGTTCATTTCAATGAATTTGTTCTTTTTGATGAGAAAAAGGAAAAAACCCGTAAGGGAACACAAACCAATTATAGAGGAAATAAAACTAAACCTAAAAGAATAATGACAAAAGGACAATGACAGAAGATGACTATCAACCCATTTAGACTCAAGAAATCCATGAAGTCAATGAAATCCATAAAGAACCATCTTGCATATGCCAAACAATCCACTATCCATGCATAAAATTATCACTAGACAACTACTTTACGCTATATATTTGAATTTTCTACCTCAAAATTTTACTTATAGACTCCAAACAAGCAGGAAAAAATTAAGTAAAAAAATGAGAAAAAGAAAATAAAAAGTTAAAAAATTTGAGATAGAAGAAGAGGGAAGAAAAAACATAAGAGTAATATTGGTATAATAAGGTACATTTTCTTAGGTCGTATAGGCTTTTGATTGTAATTGAGAAAACTTGTGAAATATCAAAGAGATTCGCCTGCTCAAGAATTCACTAGCATTGAGACAACATATCACCTTTTTCTTCACTTTACTGTTTATTTGGGATATGACACAAGTAAAAGGTAGGTATTCCTGAGGCCTAGATGTATTGCACAAATTAGATGATCGCAATAAGGTTTGAACTCCACGACAAAGTTTTGGCACGGGGTTATATTTTCTATCTTTTGCATGATTTGGCTGGAAATAAATGCCAAAGTTTTAGGAGACCAATAATGAAGGCATTCCTATGAGCTTGACCATATTGGACTGGGGAGAGGTGTATAGGTGCGCAACAGGAGAGTGGTTGGATATAGGTTCAAATGGAAGGCCCTCCCTTTGGTTGTATTAGACTTAATCTCAAAGATCGTTCTCTAGGGAATCCAAGGCAATTGAGATAGTATGTATCTTTAGAGACTATCATGACATTGTAGCTAATGCTATACAAAAGCTGTTGGCTTTGGTTTAGCCATAGGGATTGAGTCTTTATTCTTATTAGGTGTTATGGAGGGAGCATCCTTAGGCATTAATGATTTACTTATGGAAGGAAATTCAGTAATTGTCGTATCTTGGGTTTCTCAAGGCAAGAGAGGTTCTTGGAAATTGGGTAGATGGACTCACAAAATTATTGATCTTTTATGTGGTTTGTGTTGCTTTTTCACTTGGATTCTTGGAGAGGCCAGCCAAGTTCCAGATGATATGGCTAACCATGGTGCTCTGATGTTGGAGATTTTTTTAAGGACTCTTTACCACATAAGTTGGTTTTGTATATGCTTCTTAGATTTCCTAGTTGGTGTTTTATGGGTCCTTCATTTGTAATCTTTTCATTTTACTTGGGTTGAAACATAATTGATTTGTCCTCATATTTTTTCAATATCAATGAAGTTATTGTTTCTTCTTTAAAAAATAGTGTACATAAGGGCTAGAAAAATCTTAAAGTGTGTTTTTTGTTCACTGAGATTTAAACTTGGGAATGAAGAAAAATGGATTTTCAAAATCTAATGGATATAAGGTTCTCTTTCTAACATCTAATTAAAGTAAAAGTTTGATATTCTCATCAAATTTTATTGCCATTCTACTTCTTGTTAACTTTTGAATTGTGTGGGAATTAATTCAAATTTACTTAACAACTCTTTAAATAATATTTGCAAAAATTATTTTCTTCATAAATAAAGAAGGAAATAAAAACGGATTTATGTCCCTTTTATATTCATTTCCTAGAATGGGAATAAAAGAATACTAAGTCTCTATAGGTAAGTGATCTTCCACAATCTTTAGTGAGACTCATATCAAAGGAAAACAACTTCCAAAATTGGCAATCTTATACTTGGAAATGAGATATTTGTTCCTTAGTTAAGATACCCACCAAACAAGCATACTCTAAAAGCATAAATGAAATAAATTTAGAAATGAAAGCAGTCTAAGGTTTCCAAAAATGGTCCACTCTTTTTCTTAGATCACAAAAATTACTTGTAGAGAATACTTCTAGAATTGACACCACTAGTTGACATGTTCGATTTACAATTAGCTAGTTAGGAGACTTGGAAATGGCATGGAAAGAAAGATGAGAAGTACAATGATAGATGTTAAGAAATATGAAATATGGCTTATATGACAAATGTTAATATTGAGAAAGAACAAGATAGAGAAAATATTATTCTATATTATCATTGATGATGATGAATATTTATATGCAAATACCTTTGAGTTCTACTATAATTCAAACTCTATCTCTTGCTCTAATTCAAATTAATAGTAGACTTCTATTCTAATTCAAACTTTATATTCTACTCTAATTCAAATTAATAACAAATAGACAAATACTAATATGTAAATTAAGGATAAAGAATATTCCTAGATTTTAGACACTTCTCTTCAAGTTGGTGCATAGATATCTATCATGCCTAACTTGTTTGTTAGATGTTTAAAAACTGGTTTATGAAGTCCCTTAGTTAGGATGTTAGCTAGTTGTTGGGTAGTTGGAACAAATGGTGTGCATATAATATTAGCTCCAAGTTTTTCCTTTATGAAATGTCTATTAATTTTCACATGTTTAGTCCTATCATGCTGAACTGGATTATGTGCAATACTAATTGCAGCTTTATTATCGCAATAAAGCTTCAAAGGGTAGATTGTTGGTTGTCTCATCTCTTTTAGGATATGCTTAAGCCACAACACTTCACAAACCCCATGTGCCATCACTTTAAATTCTGCCTCCGCATTACTCTTGGCTACCACACTCTATTTTTTACTGCTCTAAGTAACCAAATTTCCTTGGATAAATGTGCAATACCTTGAGATCGATCTCTTATCAATTATTGAACCAACTTAATTTGCATCCATGTATACTTCAACTCCCCGCTGCTCATTCTTCTTAAAAAATAGTCATTTCCATGGTGTATTCTTCAAGTATCTTAAAATTCCATAAATTGCTTCAAGATGCACTTCAAAAGGTGAATGCATGTATTGACTTACCACACTAACTACGAAGGTAATATCCAATCAAGTGTGAGATAGGTAAATCAACTTACTAGCCAATTTTTGGTACCTTGTGGTATCCAATGGAAACTCAGTTTCTACCTTTTCGAGCTTTACATTGGAATCTATGGGGGTATTTGAAGGTCTACAACCACTTATTCCTGTTTCCTTTGGGAGATCAAGAATATGTTTTCGTTGTGAAACAACAATTCCCTTCTTTGACTGTGCTACCTCCATTCCAAGAAATCATCTCAAGGCTTTAAGATCTTTAATTTCAAATTCAACAGCTAGACACTTCTTCAAATGATTCATCCCAACAATATTAGCTCCAGTTAGAATAATGTCATCCACATAAACTATTAAACTAAGCCCAAGGAGATCTTAACGTTCTAGAGAGTATTTTAGAAATAGGGTGTCATTTGTTTGTCCTTGACAAAAGCTTATCTTCATAAAATAGGTGAGCCTTTCAAACTAAGCCCAAGGAGATCGGTTAAGGCCATATAATGATTTTTGTAGCTTACAAACCTTTGACTCAATTTTATCAAAGTTGGGAGGTAGATCCATGTATACTTTCTCCTTTAGATCTCCATTGAAAAATATATTTCTAACATCCAGTTGTTGTAGTGGCCAATCTTGATTTGTAACAATTGATAAAGAACTTTGACCATATTTAATTTTGCAATGGGAGAAAAAGTTTCTGAGTAGTTAATCCCATACATTTGTGTAAATCCTTGAGCAACAAGGTGCACTTCATACCTTCGTAGAGAACCATCAGAATTATAATTGATAGCGAACACCCATTTACAGTCAACAGTAGTTATCTTTTTAAGTAGAGTTACCAATGTTTTTAGAACTGGATCGGTTATCGAATCAGAAAAGTTATCGGTTCACAATTCACTAGTTGGACCGGTAGTCGAACCACGGTCGAACCGGTGACGTCATAAATATGTAATTTATATATTATTAAAATTAAAATGGGTGCGATCATACCAGCACTAATGCATCGGATCCCATCAGAACTCCGCAGTCAAGCGTGCTTGGGTGAGAGTGATACTAGGATGGGTGACCTCCTGGGAAGTCCTCGTGTTGCACCCCTTCTCCCTTTTTGGAAAGCTATTAGAAAGGAGTGGTTGGGTATGTATAGCAGTTTAGCCTTTCATGTGGGCAATGGTCGGAGAGTGAGATTCTGGAAGGATAAGTGGTGTGGAGATGAGCCTCTCTACGAGTCCTTCCCTTCTCTTTTTGCCATTTCTCGGGCTAAAGACGCCTGGGTATCGGAAGTGTGGAACCCAGATGGTGTAGGGGATGGTTGGACCCCTCTTTTCTCAAGGGCGCTTAATGATTGGGAAATTGAGATGATGGAACAGTTTATGCTAAAAATCCAAGCTTTTAGGTTGCAAAGGGAGAACGAGGATAAGATGGTCTGGACAACATCTAGAAGTGGTGTTTTCTCAGTCAAGTCGCTCTACTCTACTCTGGAGCCTGGTGGTCCTGCTCTGTTCCCTTATGTTGGTATTTGGAGAGCGTGTGTGCCTCCAAAGGTAGTTTTTTTCGCTTGGGAAGCTTCCTGGGGCAAAATCTTAACTTTAGACCAACTCCAGAGGAGAGGTTATTCTTTGGCAAATAGGTGTTTTCTTTGTCTTGCGGAAGCAGAAACGGTGGATCATCTTTTACTCCATTGTGTTATGAAAAGGGCATTGTGAAATCTTCTTTTTTCTCTCTTTGGTGTGGAGTGGGTTCTCTCTGGTACAGTTAAGGAAACTCTCCTTGGGTGGCATGGAGCGTTTGTGGGGAAAATCCGTAAAAAGGCGTGGCAAATGGCCCCCTTATGTATATTTTGGTCAGTTTGGAAGGAAAGAAATTTGTTGGCTTTTGGGAATGAGGTGTTGTCAATCCAAAGGTTGAAATATTCTTTTGTATATAATCTGTGGTCATGGATTAGGGTGTTAATAGTTTTGAGCCCGCGGTCTCTTGTTAGCTTTTTTGAGTGGCTAGGCTTTAGTATAGGTAGGGGTTTCGGCCCGCTACCTTGGTTTAGAGTCGAGGGGCTGCTTTTGTATACTCCCTGTATATCTAGAGGGCACTAGTTTGGTGTCTCCTCTTTCATTTTAATATACTTCTCTTTACTTATAAAATATATATATATATATATATATATATATATATATATATATATATATATATTAAAATTAAAAATAATTATAAAAAATTTAAAATATATATGAATAAATTAAAAATCAATAATATTATTTTATATCTTTGATATTATCAAATTAAATCATATTAATATTTTAAATTTTATTAAATGAAATATGTATAATATTTAAATGCGAATATATTAAAAATGAAAATTTAAACTAATTTTATAATTTTTAAAAATATTATATTATTTTTATTTAATATTATAAAAAATTTTAAAATCTAATATACATTGTTTTGTTTACCATATTAGATAACAAAATGCATGTAGCCAAGTGGTGTCCTAGGTTGATTGCAAAACTTGAGGTCTAAGGTTCAAACCCTCTTGATGGAGATTTGTTATATTTTTTTCATTGATATTAGTTAGCAATCCCACATCGAATTTTGAGAGGAATAAGGATGCCAAGGACGCCTATAAAAGCCATCCTCACTTAGGGCAAAGGCATAACGTCATCTTGTGGGCTCAAGACTCAGCCCACAAAATGGTTGGGGTGGTTGTGGGCTTTGTCATAATAAGATAGGGCCCAACATGGGCTTTAGCCAAAAACATTTAAATCCAATGGAACCCTTCCATGCTTACAAAATGAGGGGTAACTTGAACGATTCGGTTCGTTTAGAACTGTCCAGTTCGACCGTTGGTTTAGGCGGTTCGTGACTCGTCCAATACCCAAACGGTTTAATAGAGCAAACTGGATCGGAAATGCAACTGATCGGCGGTTGAACCGGCCGCTCCAGTCCGGTTTTTAAAACATTGAGAGTTACCACCTCCCAAGTCTTATTTTTCTCAAGGGCCCTCATTTCCTCAAGCTGGAATTTTTAGAGCATCTTGTACATTCTTTAGAATTTCTACACTAGAAAGTTGAGAGGTAAATGCGACCATGGAAGATGACAAATTCTTATAAGACATGAAATTGGATGTAGGATGTTGAGTACAAGACCTAACACCTTTTCGAAATACAATAGGGACATCAAGATCACTAATAGAATCTTCATGGTTAATATTGAAAGAAGAACATGGTTTAGATAGAGGCTTACCTTTCTCAATTGGTGAGATTAGATCTGTTCTTAGGACAAATTCATGACCTTGCTTCAAAGTAGGTTTCTCTATCCTTTCAATACGGTTTCTCCTTGAGTAGATATGAAACTCTTTATTGTTTTTACTTGTATTTTCACTAAATTTAGTATTTTCATGATATCGATCATGTGTTGGCATTAAGGCAGGTTGTTCAATATTTTCAATTGCTAAATCATTTGTTCCCAAAGTTTGTCTACTACCAACCAACTCATCAAGCATGAGTGGTTGTTTTTCTATTTTTCTGGAGATTTTTCTAGGTATTTTGCTAGAGTTTGTGATTGTTGTTGAACTAAAAGTAGTTGGAATAATGGCTGGTCTAACTCGAGTACGTCACTAGGAATGAAATCTACACTTTTATTCTCCCCTTGACTATAATCATGACTAAATATGGTTTAGTCATTGTTTTAAAAACCGGACCGGACCGGCCGGTCCGACCAGTCGAACCGTCGAACCGTCGACCGGTGAACTTTCTGGTTCGGTCCATCCCAATAAACCGTTTCATGGTCAAACTAGTATTGAACCGTTCAAACCAACGGTTGAACCACCGAACCGGACGAACCGTTCAGTTTTTTACAAACTAGTCAGACCATAATTGTTACAAATATTTGTTAACTATTAAGAGGCCCATTTCCACGCTCAATACTACCAAAACTGAAACTATGGTCCAAGCCACTAGGCCCAGTCCAATGACAAGCTTATAAAACTTAAATTTGGGCCATGTTTCTAGGCCTAAATTATTGGCTTGTTTGGTTTGGATGTTGAAGCTATTTATAGGGCACTTAGAGCACATAGAATCCATGTGCTTCCGATGTGGGACTGGGACTAGGACTAAAAAGAGGCAAAACATTGCTTTTTTGCTGGACGGATCTCAAAGTTTGAAACCTTTGAAGTTTGAAGTTTGAACCATTGAGCCACCATAATTATTAAATGATATTGTTAAAAAATATGTATAATAAGAATCTAAGATTAATATTTTTATTTCAAATTTTTATCATATAAAATCTTTAAAGAAATGTAAATATTTAAATTCCTGTTTATTTTTATACTAATAATAATATAATAATTATAAAAAATAATATAAATTAATTAATAGAATAATTTTAAAACAATAAAATACAACGACAAAAAGATTAAATTAAATATTATAAATTTTTTCATCTTAAATATATCTTCATTCTTAAATATTACATATTTCTATTTAATAAAATTTAAAATATTAAACTTTATCATTTAATTTAATATACCAAATATAAAAATCAAACATTATTAAAATTTGTAATTTTATATATTTTTAATTTTTATAATTATTTTTAATTTTATATAATATATAAATTATATATTTATTACATCACCGGTTCGACCGCTGGTCTAACCACTGAACTGTGAACCGATAATTTTTTCGGTTCGATGACCGGTCTGGTTCTAAAAACATTAGGTTTAGTTAAAAAAAAAAAAGTGACATCTATTGTTATAAACATTCTTTTGGTACATGGATCAAGGTATTTATACCCTTTTTGTATTGAAGAATATCTAACAAATATGCATTTAGATGCTATAGGATCAAATTTTCCATGGTTATGATTATGGACATGAATGAAAGTAGTGCAACAAAAAATTTTCAAAGGTAAATTTGTTGAAATCCGTGAAGTAACAAAACACATGTTGAAAAAATCAAGCGGAGTTTGATATTTTAAAACCCTAGTAATGGTTAAAATAACTTCATCACAAAGATATTTAGGAACTTTTGTTGAAAAGATGAGTGATCTAGCAACTTCTAAAAAATGTTTGTTCTTTCTTTCTACCACTTGATGTATTATACCATTTTCTAGAAAGTAGTTTCCCAACAATTGATTAAAATATTATGTTCCATTAGTAGTTCTAAAAATTTAAATATTTGTTTGAAATTGCGTTTTAACCATTTTGTGAAAAATTTTAAATACTTGTGTCACTTCTAATTTTTCTTTTAGCAAACACACCCAAGAAACCCATGGATGATCATTTATAAAGATGATAAACAACTTTTTTCTTAAAAAAGTACTAACCTTAGAAGGTCCCCAAACATCACTATGTATTATAGAAAAGAGTTTAGAGACTTTATAGGGTTGTGAAGGAAAAAATGCATGATGATGCTTTGCAAGTTCACAAATTCCGCAATGGAATAAAGATGAATCTTTGGTAATGAACAACTTTGGAAATAGATGTTTCAAATATTTAAAATTAGGATGTCATAACCTAAAATGTCATAACATTATTTTAGTCTCACTAGTTACTAAAACAAATTCAAAACAAGTATTTTGAGCTTCTCTACCTAGTTTGATTCCGTCTTCAAAGAAATATTGATTGATCATTTTCCAACAATAGCCGAAAGTGATCCATTTGCCATTTTTATTTTATTTTTCTTGCACATGGACTATAAGAAGAGAACAAATTTGAAGAACCGGTCATATGATTAGTTGCACCATAATCTATGATCCATGGGCAATTTGAATCAAGGCTAACAAGGGCTATGGGAGGATGATTACCTTTTTGGGCTAAGGAACAAGAAAGAGATTGCTTTAAAGAGATCTGAGATCGAAGAAGTTTGCATAGGTGCTCTATTTGATCCTTAGTAAAATGAGATGTTTTTAAGGAAGGTTGTTGCCCCTGTTTATTGCTTCTAGTTTGGTAGGCATGACTTTTCCCGCTAGATTTCTTTTTCTAGTTTGATGGCTTGCTGTGAATCTTCTAGCAGGTATCATGAGTATGCTAGGGTTTCTTACAGTGGTCACACCATGGTCTATCACCCTTTTTAGAATTCCTTTTTTCTCATTCTTGATCAAACCCCTTGGTAACAAAGGATGGAACTATCAAATTCTATTCTAGCCCTTGGTGACTCAAGGTTTATGATAACAAATCTTCTAGCCTTTTCTTTTCTAACTTTGATACCATATTGAGAAAGAAGACGATAGAGAAAATATTAATCCATATTCTCGTTGATGATGATGATGAATATTTGTATACAAATACATTTGAGTTCTACTATAATTCAAACTCTATCTCTGACTCTAATTCAAGCTAATAGTCGACTTCTGCTTTAATTCAAATTCTGTATTCTACTCTAATTCAAACTAATAATAAATAGATAAATACTAATATTTAAATTAAGGATAAACAATATTCCTAGATTCTTGATAGTTAAGCAGTGCATGTTGCTTGCCACAAGGAAGTAGGGATTGTGACTTCAATTTTGGATAAACAACATAATTTAGTTTGCTTGGTTTATGTTTGATTCTTGTGTCCATTAATACTAATGGTCTAACTAGTGTAGATTCCTGGTCTAATTAACTGATATTAGTAATTCTTCTTACCCCCTACCTACATAAATTCCTTGAATATAAGGAGGGTTTTGATGGTTTTAAGAACAAATATTAGAGTTTTATTTGTTTTATTCTTTTAAAAAGTTTTGTTAAGTTTCTTTTACAAAAATTCTACTATCTTGAGCTAAAATGGTTTGTTTTTCATTAAACCTCCTTAATATTATCTTAATTTAGAGATTGTTAGGGAATATTTGATCTCAACATCCCATTTTATTGGGAAGACATAGCTTACTTCCCAATTTTTGATGTCTTTCTCTAATCAGTTTCCTGCTAACAGGTCATGGTGGATTTGGTCATGTTGTGTTGTGCAAAAATAAACTAGATGGAAGACAGTATGCGGTGAAGAAGATTCGTCTCAAAGACAAAAGTCCACCTGTTTATGACCGGATATTGAGGTACATGTATAAGTATATATTTTATAACCATTCGAAAGAATATCAGAAGTTGCTTACCTCAGAAAATCTGGTTAATGTTGAGGTTTAATTTTTATAACATGTGTGTGCGTGTGTTTGACCAAACATTGTGATAAAAATAGGCCAATACCTGTTTTTATGTCCTGATCTTATTTATCCACTACCTTTTGTATACATTAGTGTTTTTATTTTTAATATCATTTAATTTTTTTTTTTACATATTGACTATGGTGAGGTACTCAGGGAAGTGGCCACGCTTTCCCGTTTGCAGCATCAACATGTTGTCCGTTACTATCAGGTAAGAGCTTTCTTATTTCTTGTTTTTGCTATACATATTTTAATTATACAGTTTCTAGGCATACCTTTGTGGCCTGGTAATCAGACTCTAGGTTTCTTTCAGTATGCTTATTTTGGAATGTGAGCAAGCTGTAACTATTTGGCTGTTTCTGTTCTATCATCTATGTTTGTTTATTTGTTTTTTTTTCTTGTTGTATAGAAAAGGTTTTCTAAATGTTGTATATTGTAATAATTTGTCATACTGACAAAATTCATCAACCCTAATTTAGGAATTTTAATCCAATAGGCATAGTAATTTTCTTCTAATACAATGGCTGTAATATGTGCACAAATTTCCAGGCATGGTTTGAAACAGGAGTTTCTGGTTCTTTTGGGGACACAACTTGGGGCTCAATGACACCAGCAAGCTCAAGTTTCAGCTACAAGGGTGCAAGCTCAAGTTTCAGCTACATGGGTGCAAGCTCAGCAGATGTAAATGTGCATGAGAATAAGCTTGAATCAACATATTTGTATATACAGATGGAATACTGTCCTAGGTATTCTTTTTCTTTTAATTTTTTCATGAGGTTTTTTTCTATGTATATATATAAATGGAACACATGTATCACAAAAATAAAGTATGGCACAATATATACAATTGCTTGAAAAATAAAGTGGAAAAGAGGCAAATATAGACATTCATCCCCACTGATTGCTAGAGTTTTGATGAAATCAATTCTCAGCTTGTGTTGGCATTTTATTTTACCTAAATTGATTATTTTTTTTTGGTAGGCATAGCATAGGTGAATACATAATAGTGGATGAAGTTTAGTGTGAACTGGCCGGGGAAACACAAGTAAACGTAATATTTTTGTCTTGTGATATGCAATTTGTTTACTTCCTAGATACCACATGTTCTTTTATTATGTGTTAATATTGCACTGTTGTCAATTGTCATGATTTTTGAAAACTACAATACTTTAAATCTTTATCCATGTTGAGCTCCACGTTCAAAATAGTTGGTATTTGGAACATATATCTTCTGTAAAAGCATCATAAAAAGGAAATTTTTGGATAGCATTTAGACTTACCTTGAAATCTGTGAATTGTCATTCCTGAAGTGTCTAGTTTATTTTATTTGGTTATTTTTTTCTGTACTTCTGCTGAAAACCATTCCAGCTGTGGCTAATCAATTTAAGTTCTTGAAACCTGTGCTTTTGTTTAGCAAAAATTGTTATTGATGTCATTGTTATATTGCTCCGATTTCCTGCCATTAATCTGTACAATTGATATATTTGTGTCTCTTTACAACTTGTTTTGCAACATTTTATTTTAGTTCTTTTTCCTTTTTATGGTTTGAAGGACTCTCCGCCAGATGTTTGAATCATATAGCCATTTTGACAAAGAATTGGCGTGGCATTTATTTCGCCAAATTGTTGAAGGCTTGGCACATATACATGGACAGGGAATCATCCATCGGGACTTAACGCCAAATAACATCTTCTTTGATGCTCGCAATGATATTAAAATTGGAGACTTTGGTCTTGGTATGATCCATATTAGTTTTAGTTTGATACCATTTGTTTTTCTATCTATGTTTATGATGTCTGTGTGATGTATTTTGCTGCGTTAATTGCAAATTTCCAGTTCTGGAGGGGCTGCTAATTGGTTTCTCAAGCATATAATACACCAAAGAAACTGCACACAATCTCATTGGAGTACCAATCAGTTAAATGCATGGAAACTAAACTTTTTCAGAAATTGATAATGCATACATAAAAGAATGTGCTAAGAACTTCTTGTAATGGTTTGAACTGCCATTTAAAATGAAATATTGATTCTTTTAGTGCACTTTGATGTTAATACGCATGGAAAATCTGTAAGAGGTGGTGGTTGCATTTATGTTTTACTATGTTTAAACAGCATCCCTGAATGACATTTTGAAAAATATCTGCAAATATTTTGATAATGATTTTACATATTTATTGGTTTCTAAGTTAGCATTGCATTTGATTAGACAACTGTCATGTTAGATTATTCTATAAAGGTTTAAGATGCTCTCAAGGATTAGAGTATAGAATTTCTTCCACTGCTTAAGTGAGCTACTACTGCTTTGATTTCTCCCCCCCTCTCCTCTCCTTTTTAGCTATGCTATCATTACAGTTACTGCAATTCATTTAAGGGAAAAAAGAGAAGCTTTATACTTTCATAAATAAAAGCAGAAGTGGAGTTTGTAGTCTGAAAAATGAGACCAATAGTCCTATAATGTTTTGAGTAATTGTGATCGATAATTTTTGTTGTTTATCACATCAAAATAAAATTTTAAACCTAATTCACTATGATAAGGTAGTTTTTACTCGATAAAAAATGGTTTTTGTTGAATATAATGTATTTATAGTGTATAATCTTTCCTTGTTAATGTAGGTCACATGAATGAGAATTAAGGTCTTTCTTCTTTCTCTCTCTCTCAACATGGTATTAGAGCCAAGGGAGAAAACCTAATTCTTTCCAGTTTCCCGTGTCATCAACTCCGGGAAACCTTCCGGTGACTGTGTTTCATTCCGGTCACCTTCTCCATCTCCCAATACTTTCCGGTCAGTCGGATCGTCGTCAGAAAAACACTCACCGCCGGCAAACTTTTCCGGCGACGTCTTTTTCCGACACTGACCATACCAGAAGGAGCGCCTGGAGAAGATCTCCAACTTTTGAGAAGGCATCGGAACCAAAAGATCATCCACGCGCCGGCCACGCGCAATTTTCCGTCCTGCGACTGCATCTCACGCGTTGGCGCGTGAGGGCGCGTGAGGACTTTCCCGGCCATGCGCCTCCTCCTCCAGCCTTGCCTGACGCCGACTAGCCTTCCTTCATCCCTGGTTCTGCCATCCGAGCCCTGCACGTACCTCTTTTGGGGTTTTTTGCCTCCGCCGACCCTCCAAACAGTTTTTCCGGCGAGCTTCGGCTACTTTTTCTCCGTCCTAATCCCTGCACATGCCTAAGGAAGTGTTCTTCTACTTTTCCGGTGGTGCCACGCCGCGATCTGAAGCCGTCTCCCTTTCTAGTGGTGCCACGCCGCGATCTGCAGCCGTATTAGGGCTCTCTTCAATCCAAATATACTTCATTCTCCAGATAAGTAGATATGACTACTAAAACTTCCATTTTTTCCTCTGTTATATCTAGATCTCCTATGATTACTTCGGAGAAATTGGTTGGCAGTGACAATTATCTTTCCTGGTCTGCCTCTGTTGAACTTCGGTTTATGGGTCAAGGATATGAGGATCACTTGATTACACAGGAGGCAGATATCCCTGAGGTTGACCGTGTACAGTGGAGGAAGATAGATGTGTCAAAATATTGTGTGAATGACCGAATACCTTGGCCTTGAGGCTAAAATAAGGAAGGTGTGGACAGCAAGTGTGGGCTAAAATATGGAAGGTGTGGAGGGCTAAAATAAGGAAGGTGTGAAGGGCTAAAATAAGGAAGGTGTGGACAGCAAAGCTGTCCTTTGACAGCCCCCCTCAAATTGATGCAGGTTGATCAACAAGCATCAATTTGCTACTTAGCAAGCAATGTCGATGACGAGGGAGAGCCTTGGTGAAGATATCAGCTATTTGTAAGTCGGTGGAAATATGTGGAAGAGTGATAACACGAGCTTCAAAGGCTTCACGGATAGAGTGACAGTCCACTTCAATATGCTTTGTGCGCTCATGATAGACAGGATTGGCCGTGATCTGAATAGCGCTTGTATTATCGACATGTAGAGGTGTAGGATCGGTCTCAGAAAAATCTAACTCCGCAAGCAAACCTCGAAGCCAAATGATTTCAGAACAAGCAAGAGACATCGCCCGGTACTCAGATTCTGTAGATGACTTAGAGACTCTGTCTTGCTTCTTACTTTTCCAAGATATCAATGCATCACCTAAGAACACACACCAACCAGTGATGGAGCGACGGGTATCCGCACAACCAGCCCAATCAGCATCACTATAAGCAGCAAGGCGAGTAGAATTGCCTGCAGGGAAGAACAAGCCACGAGTAGAAGTGCCTTGAACATAGCGTATGATCCTACGAACGGCAGCCAAATGAAGATGACGAGGAGTCTGAAGGAACTGGCTGACTTGCTGTACAGCAAAAGAAATGTCCGGTCTAGTAATGGTGAGATAAACAAGGCTACCCACCAACTTCCTGTATAAACTGGGATCAGCAAGTAAGTCGCCCTCCTCTTTGCGAAGCTTGACATTTAATTCCATGGGAGTATCAACAGAAGTAGCCCCTTGTAGACCAGCTGTAGCCACCAAGTCACTCGCATACTTATGTTGATTGAGGGAAATACCAGAGGGACTATGATGCACCTCAAGACCAAGAAAATATGTGAGAGACCCAAGATCTTTCATATGAAAGGACTCGGAGAGATGAGTTTTGAGCTGACCAAGTAAAGCAGAATCGGAACCAGTAATCACAATATCATCAACATAAACCAAAAGAACAACAATACCCATGTCTGATTTCCGAAGAAACAAGGAAGTGTCATACTTGCTCTGCCTGAATGAAAATTGTAATAAAGTGGTGCGGAATTTATCAAACCAGGCTCTCGGAGCCTGTTTGAGACCATAAAGAGACCGACGAAGCTTACACACATGTGAAGTCGGAGAGGGAAACAATCCCGGGGGTGGCTTCATATAAATACACTCTTTAAGATCCCCATGAAGAAAAGCATTTTTTACATCCATCTGATGTAGTGGCCAATCACTGGAAGCAGCAAGAGCTAGAATCGTACGAACAGTAGTCATTTTAGCCACAGGAGCAAAGGTCTCTTCATAATTGACACCATATTCCTGATTATTCCCAAGTGCAACAAGCCGAGCTTTGTAACGATCCAAACTTCCATCAGATCGGACCTTGACTGAGTAAACCCATTTGCAACCCAGAGGAACAGTAGTGGGAGGACAGGGCTCAATGTCCCAAGTGTGATTGGCCTCTAGAGCGGCAATTTCTTCTTGCATAGCTTGTCGCCAACAATCATGCTTAGCAGCATGTGAGTAGCATGTGGGAATATCAAATTTGGACAATGCAGCAGTAAGGGCTGAAATAGAATTGCCAGAACTGGAAGAGGGAAATCCATACCTATTCGGAGGTACAGACACTCGAGAAGAGCGACGTACTGAAGGTGCTGCAACTGACTGCATCTGGAGCGTGGTAGGATCAGATATCGGGTGAGCCACTGAAAGAGACTGTGGGCGGGAGCGTCTCGTATACACAATACCTGGTTGAAAGCGAGAACTGACTGGATGAAGATCTGAGAACTGTTGCTCAAAGGAGGGAAGAACCACAGTAGAAGAGGATGACACAGTAGAAGAGGATATAGGAAAGAAATGTTGATTTTCAAAGAAAATAACATTCCTAGAAATACGTGTACGATGTAATGTAGGATCATAGCAAACAAATCCCTTTTGACACATATTATATCCCAAGAAAGCACATCGAACAGATTGAGCAGATAATTTATGTCGCTCATGAGGAGGTAAATGAACAAAGCATACACAACCAAAAATACGAAGGTGATCATAACTAGGTTGCTTAGCAAATAAGCGGAAATAGGGAGACTCCATATGTAGGACTTGAGAAGGTAAACGATTAATCAAGTGAGTAGCAGTTTTTAGAGCCTCTACCCAAAACATGTATGGAACAGAAGATTCTAACAAGAGAGTACGTACCATATCTAAAAGATGACGATTTTTGCGTTCGGCAACTCCATTTTGTTGAGGAGTAGAGGGACATGAACGTTGATGAATAATACCCTTAGAAGCCAAGAATGCTTGAAACTCAGTAGACAAATACTCACCACCGGAATCTGTGCGTAATGTCTTAATAGAAGTAGAAAATTGATTGTCAACATACGCTAAAAACTCAGTGAAAGTACGAAAGACCTCAGATTTAGAGCGAAGAAAGTAGACCCAAGTAAATCTGCTATGATCATCAATGAAAGTCACATAATATTTAAATTTCTCATGTGAACTAACCGGGGAAGGTCCCCAAACATCACTATGGATAAGATCAAAGCAATGAGATGCTCTACTTGCATGCAAAGGGAAGGGAAGAGTTTTACTTTTACCAAGTTTGCAAGAATCACACTCAAGAGATAAAGAATAACGATCCTTATTACCAGGTAAATCAGAGTTCAATACATGAGATAAGATTTGAGTATTGGGATGGCCTAAACGACGATGCCACACCATACTAAGATCTGAAACATTATTACAAGCAAAAGACTTAATAGAAGAAAGTGGAGAAAAATCTGGAACAGGTAAAAATAGTGGAAACAAGCGCCCCACTTTAGGTCCCTTTGCGATCGGCTTCCCCGTTACCTGGTCCTGCACAACACAACCATTACCAGAAAAATTAACAGCACAATTGTTATCAACTAATTGGCCAACAGAAATAAGATTCGTGGAAAGCTGAGGAGCAAGAAACACGTCAGTGAACTTAGAGGAGGCATCGCCGATAGCAGCTATGGGCAAAGAGCTGCCATTGGCAGTCTGAATGGAAGATTGACCAGCGTAGGGCCGAACATGACACAAAGCGGTGGGATTATTAGTCATGTGATTAGAGGCCCCGAGTCCACGTACCAGAGTTTAGTAGAATTGTTACCTTGAAACCCCATTGCTGATAATGCTGAAATTAATATCTGTTGCACCATTTCTGGGGTGCAGTAATCTGATGCAGGAGGTGTAGGAATAGAGCACGCAGCTGAAGGAGAGTCGTCTGTTGCAGAAGTTGCTACAGGAGGGATAATAACCGAAGTTTGAAATGCGTGGGCCTGACGATTCTGGGGGCGAATACGACATTCTTTGATAATGTGACCCTTCTTCTTGCAATAAGAACAAAACTTCTTAGGGCAAGTGGCAGCAATATGCCCATATTCCTTGCAGCAAAAACACTGCAAGTTTTTAGAATGCATAGGCGGTCCGCGGCCTTGGGCAGCATAAGCTACAGTTGTCGTCCCGGAACTGCCATGAGATTGCTCCAAAATAGCTTGAGTACTAAGGCGTTGCTCTTCGCGAAGTAACTCACCAAAACAAATATCAAGAGAGGGAACAGGAGATCTATTCAGTAAAGAGGAGCGGACAGATTCATATTCCGGACGTAGTTTCATAAGAAATTGATCACGCCGGGTAGTCGCGTGAATAGTCTGAATAGTTGAAAGAGCAGCAATAGGAACATCCGCTGTAACCAAATCAGCATATTCATGCCAAAGAGTCAGAAATGCTGAGTAGTAGTCCTGGATGGAAAGACTACCATGTTGAAACGTGGCAATCGCATGTTCTAATTGAAAGCGACGAGCATCGTTATCCTGATGATAAACTTTCTTCAAATAAGCCCACATAGATTGAGCAGAGCGATGGGGCCGCAAGTGGGTGACAATATGAGGCTCCACTGAACCAAGAAGCCAAGACATGATGCGTGCATCAAGCACAGCCCATGAAGGAGAAGACCCAACATCCTGAGATTTGTCAAAAGTTGATGGTTTTTCAACATCCGTGCCATCAATATGACCCCAAAGGTCTTTTCCCTTGAGAAAAAGTTCAAATTGAAATGCCCAGGTAGAATAATTTATGCCTGTAAACTTAACACACAGAGGTGCGGAATCCATAGAAAATAAATAGACTTGACCGAAAAAAAATAGAACCCGAGACAAAAGGATGGACCAAAAAAAAAATCCCAGAAGAAAACTGAACAACCACAGAAATACTGAGAAAAATGGTTGTGGTTGGGTGCAGCACGGATCAACACAGACTTGACCGAAAGATACGAGAGGCACCTCCGAAACCGAAAAGACAGAAAAGAATTTGAGGGAAGAAAAATTAGCAACCTTGCTCTGATACCATGTCAAAATATTGTGTGAATGACCGAATACCTTGGCCTTGAGTTTTGTATATTATATATAGACTTTACAAGGATGCTTTACATGGAAAGCAAATAAAAAACAAATAAATTACAGCATGATTCTAGCTCTATACATGTAAACTATAATCTATCAAATAATATATGCTAACTGTACAGAATAATCAATGGAGAAATAAGGAAACATTGTGGGCTAAAATAAGGAAAGAAGGGTGGATTAAATTAAGGAAGGTGTGGACAGCAAGTGTGGGCTAAAATATGGAAGGTGTGGAGGGCTAAAATAAGGAAGGTGTGGACAGCAAGTGTGGGCTAAAATATGGAAGGTGTGGAGGGCTAAAATAAGGAAGGTGTGAAGGGCTAAAATAAGGAAGGTGTGGACAGCAAAGCTGTCCTTTGACAAGATGCACAGTTATGTAGTGTATTATGGCAATCGGTTGATCCCAAGATTCTTCTTCATCTTCGGGTCTACAAAACTTGTTTTAAATTTTGGACTCAGGCCAAAGGATTATATACAAATGATATCCAGCGTCTTTATAAGGTGGCTTCTGCTATTGTCCATATCAGCCAACAGGACTTGGAACTATCTACTTATATTGGCCAGATTGCCTCTCTTAAGGAGGAGTTCTTGACTGTGATGCCTCTTACTCCTGATGTTGGGGCTCAACAAACACAGCTTGACAAGTTCTCCATGGTTCTTACTCTTATTGGCCTCCGTCCGGATCTTGAGCCTGTCCGCTATCAGATTCTTGGTAGTTCATCAGTTCCGTCCTTGGATGATGTGTTTGCTCGCCTCCTCCGTATCTCCTCCACTCAGACTTTGCCATTTGATAGCACTTCAGATTCTTTTGTGTTAGTTTCCCAAACTAGCTCTTAAGGAGGCCGCAGTGGTACCTGAGGTAGAGGTCAACGTCCTCATTGCACCTATTGCAATAAACTTGGCCATACTCGTGATCGTTGCTATCAGTTACATGGACGACCTCCTCACACTGCCCATGTGGCCCAGTCCTCTGATTTTCCGCTGCCTCAGCCTCCGAGCTCTTCCGCATCTCAAGCTTCTGTTGCCTCTGTTGCCCAGCCTGGTAATGCCTCTGCCTGCCTTACCCACACATCTTCTCTTGGACCCTGGATTCTAGATTCTGGAGCTTCTGATCACTTATCTGGTAATAAGGATCTTTTCTCCTCTATTACTACTACCTCTGCTTTACCTACTGTTACCTTAGCTAATGGTTCTCAAACTGTGGCTAAAGGTATTGGTTTGACCCTTCCTCTGCCTTCTCTACCTCTCACTTCTGTCCTTTTAATCTTATTTCCATCAGCAAATTCACTCGTACTCTTAATTGCTCTATTACCTTTTCTGATAAATTTGTGACCTTGTAGGACCGGAGTACGGGGAAGACGATTGGCATAGGACGTGAGTCTTAAGGCCTCTATCACCTCACCTCGGATTCATCTCCTGCAGTTTGCATTTCCACTGATGCTCCTCTCCTCATTCACAATCTTCTAGGCCACCCTAATCTCTCCAAGTTTCAGAAGATGGTCCCTCGTTTTTCCACTTTGTCGTTGCTTCCGTGTGAGTCATGTCAGCTTGGGAAACATACTCGTGTCTCGTTCCCAAAGCGTTTGAATAATCGGGCAAAGTCTCCTTTTGAGCTTGTCCACACTGATGTTTGGGGTCCTTGTTGGACTGCGTCTACTTTAGGATTTCAGTATTTTGTCACTTTCATTGATGACTATTCTCGATGTACTTGGTTATTTTTAATGAAAAATCGAGCTGAGTTATTCTCTATTTTCCAGAAATTTTATACTGAAATCCAAACCCAGTTCAATATTTCTATTCGTGTGTTACGCAGTGACAATGCCAGGGAATATTTTTCAGCCCCATTTACTTCGTTTATGTCTCATCATGGGATTCTTCATCAGTCTTCTTGTGCTCATACTCCTCAACAAAATGGGGTAGCTGAACGCAAGAATCGACATCTTGTTGAGACAGCTCGTACTATCCTCCTCCATAGTAATGTTCCTTTTCGTTTTTGGGGGGATGCTATTCTTACCGCTTGTTATTTGATTAATCGTATGCCCTCCTCTGTTTTACACGATCAGATTCCTCACTCCCTTCTCTTCCCTGACCAACCACTTTATTTCCTTCCTCCTCGTGTCTTTGGTTGTACTTGCTTTGTTCATATTCTCACTCCTGGACAGGACAAGCTTTCCGCCAAAGCCATGAAGTGCCTCCTTTTGGGATACTCCAGACTTCAGAAGGGTTATCGTTGTTATTCTCTTGAGACTCATCGATACTTTATCTCCGCTGATGTCACCTTCTTTGAGGACTCACCATTCTTTTCCACCACTTCTGAGTCTCTTCCTGTTTCTGAAGTCTTGCCTATTCCCATTGTCTCCCCACCTGATGCTATGCCTCCTCGACCACTTCAGGTTTATCATCGTCGCCCTCGTGTCGTTGCTCCTCTCCCTTTTACTGAGGCACCTGCTGACTCACTTCCTATCCCTTCGGCTTCACCTGCCCCGGTTCTGCCTTCTCCTAATGACTTACCCATTGCTGTTCGGAAAGGTACTCGCTCTACTCGTAATCCTCATCCTATTTACAATTTTTCGAGTTATCATCGATTATCTTCACCCTATTCTGCTTTTGTTTCTGCTATATCCTCTGTTTCTCTTCCAAAGAGCATCCATGAAGCTCTTTCCCATCCAGGCTGGCGACAGACAATGGTGGATGAAATGGCTGCTCTGCACTCTAATGACACTTGGGATCTTGTTGTTTTACCCTCTGGTAAATCTACCGTTGGCTGTCGTTGGGTCTACGCAGTTAAGGTTGGTCCTGATGGTCAGGTTGATCGCCTTAAGGCCCGCTTAGTTGCTAAAGGCTAAACTCAGGTTTATGGTTCTGATTATGGTGACACATTCTCTCCTGTTGCCAAGATTGCTTCTGTTCGCCTGCTTCTCTCCATGGCTGCTATGTGTTCTTGGCCTCTTTATCAGTTGGATATTAAGAATGCCTTCCTTCATGGTGATCTTGCCGAGGAAGTTTATATGGAGCAACCTCCTGGTTTTGTTGCTCAGGGGGAGTCTGGTTTAGTATGCAGGCTACGCCGTTCTCTATATGGCTTGAAACAATCTCCTCGAGCATGGTTTGGCCGTTTTAGTTCTGTTGTTCAAGAGTTTGGCATGCTTCGCAGTACAGCAGACCATTCAGTTTTCTATCATCATAACTCTTTGGGGCAGTGTATTTATCTGGTTGTTTATGTGGACGACATCGTCATTACAGGCAGTGATCAGGATGGTATTCAGAAACTAAAGCAACATCTTTTTACCCACTTTCAGACCAAAGACTTGGGGAAACTCAAGTATTTCTTGGGAATTGAGATAGCTCAATCCAGTTCTGGTGTGGTCCTTTCCCAAAGGAAGTATGCTTTAGACATCCTGGAAGAAACTGGTATGTTAGACTGTAAACCGGTAGACACACCTATGGATCCGAATGTCAAACTTGTACCAGGACAGGGGGAGCCTTTAGGAGACCCCGGGAGATATCGACGGCTCGTAGGTAAATTGAACTATCTCACCATTACTCGTCCAGACATTTCTTTTCCTGTGAGTGTTGTTAGTCAATTCCTACAATCACCATGTGATAGCCATTGGGATGCCGTAATCTGCATTCTTCGATATATCAAAAGTACACCAGGCCAAGGTGTGTTGTACGAGAACAGAGGACATACTCAGGTTGTTGGTTACACAGATGCAGATTGGGCTGGCTCACCCATAGATAGACGTTCCACTTCAAGGTACTGTGTTTTTATTGGAGGTAATTTAATATCTTGGAAGAGTAAGAAACAAGATGTAGTGGCCAGATCTAGCGCTGAAGCCGAGTATCGAGCTATGGCTTTGGCAACATGTGAACTCATATGGTTGAGACATCTTCTTCGAGAGTTGAGATTTGGAAAGGATGAACAGATGAAATTCATTTGTGATAACCAAGCCGCATTACATATTGCATCCAATCCAGTCTTTCATGAAAGGACCAAACATATTGAAGTTGATTGTCATGTCATTAGAGAGAAGATCGCATCAGGATGTGTTGCTCCAAGTTTTGTTAATTCAAATGATCAACTAGCAGACATCTTCACTAAATCTCTCAAAGGTCCTAGGATTAAATATATTTGTAACAAGCTTGGTGCATATGACGTATATGCTTCAGCTTGAGGGGGAGTGTTGAATATAATGTATTTATAGTGTATAATCTTTCCTTGTTAATGTAGGTCACATGAATGAGAATTAAGGTCTTTCTTCTTTTTCTCTCTCTCAACAGTTTTTAATAAAAATTATGGTAGTATAGTGGTTTTAGGTGTCGTCCACTAGGATGGTGAGGGTGTTTGGCAATCAAGAGGGAAAATGGTGAAAATTGAAATGGTAATAAAAAATGAGATGGTGAAAAATTAGATATGAAAGTTGAGAAAATTTTATTGTAATTGAAGGGATAAAGTTGACCAAAATTAGAGAAAAATCTATTAATGAAAAATAAGTTCTCAGATTTCGGATTCATTCTAAATCAATATCTATGGTGAAAAAGTTAATAAGATCTATTATTCATCAAGTTATGATGAAAATCTAAAAATCTCATCTAAACCAATATTCGATTTAACTTTAAATTTATATCTAATTTTTTTCTTCAGACTAGGTGATTTAATTTGAAAGATCAATTTAATTCATCTTAAATCATCTTCCAATTATTCATTCAATGCAAATATTCAATCCCATTAAATCTAGCATTAAAAATTTAATAAATCTATGTAGTTTGCATTCTAATGGTCATTCAAGACAATTTAAAGAGAAAAATTCCCAAAATTCAATCAATTAATCAATTGGATCAAAATACCTTGGCAAATTAAGCTTCATTTCTCTAAATCACCACGGATCTTGCCTCTAGATCCTTCTTTCTCCAAGAAAAATGAGATTTAGCTGCTCATGCTTGGAGATTTGGTCTCATATTAAAAGAAAATAAAGATTTCTATTTAGAGAGAGAGAGAGAAGATCTCTAAAAATATCCTCAAAGTCTAAAAGTGCAAAGAAAGCTATTCTTAAAAGATTTCAATCTCCATTTATAGTTCACACAAATGAAGGACACTTGGCATCATCTCATTGGACTTTCGGAACTTTCCAAATTAATTTTTAAATATGAATTTTTAAATCACTTACAAATCTAAAAATGGAAATAAAATCATGTCATGGAGAAACATTTGCAAAATATGCCCTAATCATACACCAAACTTGGATGATATGAAGTGTGTATTGTATGATTTGGAAGAAATGATAAAAGACAATGAAGACAAAGAAAATATCATTCCATTGGTTGATGTTTGACTATTGAGGATTTTAAGAATTTCTTCTTTGTTTTTTTTTTTCAATAGTAGGATGTCAGAAATACACAAAGGAAGGAGCTAAGTTCTAGCCTAGTATATTTCTATTTACAAAAAAGAATCAATCAACTAAACTCATAAGGAAAAAAAAACTTGATTCACAAATATTTCCCAACTAGAAAATCTTCTTATAGCCTGTGTGTATTTTCCAACAATTAGGATGTCAACACTGTTGTTAGGTGGTTGCACCATTGTCCTTGGAAGGCTATTTTTTTTTTTTTTTTTGATAAATAAGCATGAAATATATTATCAAAGGGCAAAAAGCCACAAAGCATACAGGGAGTATATACAGTAGCCTAAACCTCAAAAAGCAAAAACAACAGCCTCACCAGCCCTTAAGTGGATGCTAGCCACTCCAAAAAGCCTATAAGCGAAGAGGACTCTTCTCCAATATACACCCTAGCCCAACTCCACAAGTTACATACAAAAGAATTTTTAAGTTTTTGAATAGCTAAGGACCTCCCCCCCCTCTAAAAGCTAATCTATTCATTTCCTTCTAAATCGTCCAAAATACAACAGAATGTAATTCCAGATCTTTTTCCTTTTTTTCCCCACAAAAGGGCCCCTTCAACTAATTAACACCTCTTTAACTGTTTCTGGGAATACCCACTGAATACCAAATAAGGCAACGACGATCTCCCAGAGGACTCTGACTACTATACAGTGTGAAAGAATATGATTGTCCTTGGAAGGCTATTAACCTTCTCTAGTTTTTCTTGCTTCACTTGCTTTTCCATGGGCGATGGTTGAAAAATCCACTTTTGTGAATACAGTTGGTATGGTGATTTACCTTTTTGTCTTCAATACCCAAATCTCTTTAGGGTGGTGAGGACAAGAGACTCTTATCTTTATTGTTGTACTCTCCTCTTCCACATCATGGAATTTTAAATTTCACTTAAACCTCCTAGATCAATAAATTGAGGAATAGCTTTCTTGATGTCCATGTCCTTTGTAGACTATGTGTACCTATCACCTTTCTACCCTAATGTGAAAGTTTGGCCCTCGACCTCTTCAGGGCTGTTCTTAGTTCTTTCTTTGAAGTCCTCTATCATTCGTTTACCTCTATCCCTTTTGTTCTAGTTAGTTTTACTTAGAAATGTAAAGCCCCTCATGGAGTAAAGATTTTTGCATGGTTTGCGGCTAGGAAGAGGGTTAATACCAATGATATGCTAAAAAAAAAAAGACCTGTCAAATCTCTTAATTCTAAATGGTTTATTATGTGCAAGGAGGGATGAATCAACTGATCATCTTTTTCTTTATTGGCTAGAAGCTATGTGGCATAGAATGTTCAACCTTGTTGGAGTTGACTGATTCCCACCTTGCATGATTGTTGAAATTCGGCATTCAAAGTTAGGGTTTTAATTTAGGAAAGTATTTTAGGAATAAAAAAGGAGAGATCATTTAGGATATTTCCTTAGGATTCAGTTTCCTACTTTTTAGGAGAGAATCAAGCTAGATAAATATTTTTTTATTCAGTCATTTGTGTATATATATGTGTATGGTGTGTACTGAATAAAATAATAAAAAGGAATTCAGAAATTCTTCATGGTATCAGAGCCAGTTTTCTGAAACCCTAATCTCTTCTGGCCGCCTCTTATTCAGGCCATCATTCATTCCAGCCAAACCTCTCCGGCCATCTCTCTCTCTGGCCATCACTCATTCCGGCCAAGTCTCTCTGGCCATCTCTCAATCCGACCATCTCTCTCTCTGGCCATCTCTCATTCCGGCCATCAGTCCCTGTTCTCAGGCCGGTATCTCTGGTTTTCTCCTCTTCCCTATTTCCAGCAACCATATTCGGCTGTCTTTCTCATCTCTATGACAAAATACGGAATGGCATCATCGCAAGTATCCAACGTCACGGCACCAGAATCAGGGGGCAGTTCTGAAATTCCAAACCTTGGTGGCAGTGATTCCTCTCCTATTCTCATCACATGACACAAATTAAATGGCCATAACTATTTACAGTGGTCACAATCTGTGTTGCTGTTCATTTGCGGTAAAGGAAAGGATGAGTACCTCACTGGAGAAGCAGCCATGCCAGAAACTACAGAACCGGGTTTCAGGAAGTGGAAGATTGAAAACAGCATGATCATGTCATGGCTTATCGATTCCATGAACAATGACATAAGTGAAAATTTCTTGCTGTTTGGGACTGCAAAGGACATACGGGATGCAGCCAAAGAAACTTACTCAAGTTCTGAAAATACTTCAGAACTTTTTCAGGTTGAATCAGCCCTACATGACTTCCGCCAAGGAGAGCAGTCAGTTACTCAGTATTACAACACACTCACAAGGTATTGACAGCAACTTAACTTATTTGAGACTCACTCATGGAAATGTTCGGATGATGCAGCAACATACAGGCAGATTGTGGAACAAAAGAGACTGTTTAAGTTTTTCCTAGGACTAAACAGGGAATTGGATGATGTTAGAGGCTGAATCATGGGCATTAAACCCCTGCCAAGTCTCAGGGAGGCTTTTTCAGAGGTTAGGCGTGAAGAAAGTAGAAAGAAAGTGATAATGGGATCCAAAGAGCAACCTGCCCCAACATTGGATGCCTCTGCCCTTGCTGCTCGGTCATTTAATAGTAGTGGTGGAGATCGTCAGAAACGGGATAGGCCTTGGTGTGATTATTGTAAGAAACTAGGCCATTATAAGGAGGCTTGCTGGAAGCTTCATGGCAAACCGGCTGATTGGAAACCAAAGCCACGGTTTGACAGAGATGGCAGAGCACACGTGGCTGCCAACTCTGAGAGCACATCTGTTCCCGAGCTGAGTCCATTCAACAAAGAGCAGATGGAGATGCTACAGAAACTATTAAGCCAAGTTGGCAGTGGCAGTACTACTGGGACAACCTTCACTGCTAATCGAGGAGGAATGAAGCCGTGGATAGTGGACACAGGTGCTTCTGATCACATGACAGGAGATGCTGTCATTCTTCAAAATTACAAGCCAAGTAATGATCATTCATCCGTCCATATTGCTGATGGTTCAAAGTCAAAAATTGCCAGGACAGGTTCCATAAAACTTACTAAAGAATTGTATCTTGACTCTGTCCTCCATGTTCCAAACTTGGATTGCAATCTTTTGTCCATTAGCAAATTGGCCCGTGATCTCCAATATGTTACTAAATTTTATCCAAACTCGTGTGTTTTTCAGGACTTGAGATCGGGGAAGATGATTGGCAGTGCTGAACTGTGTTCCGGGCTCTACCTCCTCCCATGTGGCCGATTCTCAAACCAAGTCTCTCAAGCAAGTTGCGTACAGTCTTAGAGTCTGTTAGAGTCTTTCAATTCTGTGTCAAATTCTAAGGTCAATAAAGATAGTGAGATTATAATGTTACACTATCGCCTTGGTCATCCTAGCTTTGTTTACCTTGCAAAATTGTTTCCCAAATTATTTATCAATAAAAATCCAGCATCTTATCACTGTGAAATTTGTCAGTTTGCAAAGCATACTCGAACAGTATATCCTCAAATCCCATACAAACCTTCGACTATTTTCTCTTTAGTACATAGTGATGTGTGGGGTCCTTCACAGATAAAAAATATTTCTGGCACTCGATGGTTTGTGACATTCGTTGATGATCATACACGGGTAACATGGGTTTTCCTTATGAAAGAAAAGTTAGAGGTCGGACACATTTTTCAAACCTTCAATCTTATGGTTCAAAATCAATTCAATTCCAAAATTCAGGTCCTCAAGTCAGATAATGCAAAGGAATACTTTACTAGTAGTCTCAGTACCTATCTTCAAAATCACGGCATTATTCACATAAGTTCTTGCGTTGACACCCCACAACAAAATGGGGTGGCTGAACGCAAGAATAGACATTTCTTGGAGGTTGCCCGGTGCCTTATGTTTTCCTCTAATGTTCCAAACTATTTATGGGGGAAGCCATTCTCACAGCTACCTATTTGATTAACCGTATGCCATCCAGAGTGCTTACCTTTCAATCCCCACGTCAACTTCTCTTAAAAAAATTCCCTCACACTCGTGCAGCCTCTTCTGATTTACCACTCAAAGTATTTGGTTGCACGACATTCGTTCATGTGTATCCTCAAAATCGTAGCAAATTTGCTCCTCGAGCCAATAAGTGCATTTTCCTAGGGTATTCTCCAACCAAAGAAGGGTACAAATGCTATTCTCCAACCAACAAAAGATTTTACACCACCATGGACGTCTCTTTCTTTGAACATGTCTTCTTCTATCCCAAATCTCATGTTCAGGGGGAGAGCATGAATGAACATCAAGTTTAGGAGTCTCTTCTTGAGGCTGTACCTTTTTCTCACTCAGAGTCACCAAATCCTTCCCAATCCGCGCCCACTGAGTTGTCCACACCCATGTCGTCATCAGTCCAGCCAGCCCAGCCCACAAATGTTCCTTCTCCCGTGACCATCCAGTCTCCCACGCCTATTCAACCTATAGCCCCACAACTTGCTAATGAGAACTTACAAGTATAAATCAGGAGGAGGAAAAGACAGGAATTAGAGCACGGATCACAGCCAACATGTGGCCAATATATTGACTCCATTTCAAGTCTACTTGAAGAGAACATAGGTGAGGATAGGGCTGGAGAGGTGTCAATTCCCAACATTGATGATTCTACTCTGCCGATTGCATTGAGGAAGGGTGTTAGGAGATGTACAGATCATCCAATTGGGAATTATGTTACGTATGAAGGGCTATCACCATCTTACAGAGCATTTGCTACTTTTCTTGATGATACTCAGGTTCCCAACACAATACAAGAGGCATTCAAAATTTTAGAATGGAAGAAGGCAGTACAAGATGAGATGGATGCACTTGAGAAGAATGGGACATGGACTATCACAGATTTGCCGGTTGGGAAGAGGCCCGTGGGGTGCAAGTGGATTTTCACCATAAAATACAAAGCAGATGGATCAGTCGAGAGATTCAAGGCTCGTTTGGTAGCTAGAGGGTTTACACAATCCTATGGGATAGACTATTAGGAGACTTTTGCTCCTGTTGTAAAACTGAACACTATTAGGATCCTTCTCTCATTGGCTGTCAATCAAGATTGGTGCTTGCAACAACTGGACATAAAAAATGCGTTTCTAAATGGTGACCTAGAAGAGGAAGTCTACATGGAAATACCACCTGGTTTCGAAGGAAGTATGACAAAGAATCAGGTTTGCAAACTCCAAAAATCCTTGTACGGCCTTAAACAATCTCCCCGAGCCTGGTTTGATAGATTCACAAAGGCAGTCTTGAAGCTGGGCTACAAAAAAGGTCAGGCTGATCATACTCTATTTGTCAAGAAGTCTCATGCCGGGAAAATGGCCATATTGATAGTCTATGTCGATGATATTATTCTATCTGGGAATGATATGGAGGAATTATAGAATTTGAAGAAGTATTTGTTAGAAGAGTTTGAAGTTAAAGACCTTGGAAATTTGAAATATTTCCTTGGTATGGAAGTGGCTAGATCAAGGAAGGGAATTGTAGTCTCTCAAAGAAAATACATACTCGACCTTCTTAAGGAGATCGGTATGCTTGGATGCAAACCAATTGATACTCCTATGGATAGTCAGAAGAAACTTGGTATCGAGAAAGAGAGTACACCGGTAGACAGGGGGAGATATCAGCGACTCGTTAGGCGCTTGATTTATCTCTCACACACTCGGCCAGATATTGGCTTTGCAGTGAGTGCTGTAAGTCAATTCATGCACAGCCCCACGGAGGAACACATGGAAGCAGTCTATAGGATTCTTAGATATTTAAAAATGACACCAGGGAAAGGTCTATTCTTCAGAAAGACAGAGAATCGTGACACTGAAGTATACTCAGATGCGGATTGGGCAGGAAACATCATTGACAGGCGGTCCACTTCTGGATACTGTTCTTTTGATTGGGGAAATCTTGTTACCTGGAGGAGTAAGAAGCAATCAGTTGTAGCCACAAGTAGTGCAGAAGCTGAGTATAGAGCTCTAGCACAGGGAATCTGTGAAGGGATTTGGATAAAAAGGGTTCTTAGTGAACTAGGATAAACGAGTTCATCTCCGATTCTGATGATGTGTGATAATCAGACAGCTATAAGCATAGCAAAGAATCCTGTGCATCATGACAGGACCAAGCACGTTGAGATTGACAAACACTTCATCACAGAGAAGGTGACTAGTGAGACGGTTAAATTGAACTACGTTCCTACCAAGCACCAAACCGCAAACATCCTCACCAAAGCTTTGCCTAGGCCTAACTTTGAAGACTAAACTTGCAAGCTGGGATTATATGATATATATTCTCCAGCTTGAGGGGGAGTGTTGAAATTCGGCATTCAAAGTTAGGGTTTTAATTTAGGAAAGTATTTTAGGAATAAAAAAGGAGAGATCATTTAGGATATTTCCTTAGGATTCAGTTTCCTACTTTTTTGGAGAGAATCAACCTAGATAGATATTTTCTTATTCAGTCATTTGTGTATATATATGTGTATGGTGTGTACCGAATAAAATAATAAAAAGGAATTCAGAAATTCTTCAATGATGGAGGAGATGAGATCATTTCTTTCAAATGCTTTGAGGATCATTCTAGAGGCATGATTCTATGATACACAATATGAAGAAAGGAAAAAGAAAAACAAAAGTTAAAAAAAAACAGTACATGGCATGTTTTACAAGTTGATAAACATGACAAAGTAATGACTTAGCATAGCTACTTTTGGAACTGAGAAAGAGAAAGATAAAGGAGAGAAAAAGAACTTTTGAATAATATCATAATAACTACTTGCTACAAACTTAATGAGCTGGCTGCATCACTGTTGCAATCTATGTGTCTTTTATATGTGTACTAATATGTTTTTCTCCATTTCCCAATATGTCAAAAAAAAAAAAAAGGTCACATTCCATTATATGGTATGATATATGCCACATACATGATTCATAAACAGAAGAAACGGATGTGTTGTTCATTTTTACCAGTTGACAGGTGTGATCGTAACCTAGCATAAACCTAATTAATGATATCCTCTGAAAAAAGGAGTGAGCTTGGGAATGAAAATGTTGACTATTTTTCTATGGTATAAAATGGTTGGCATAGAGAAACACGTCCATAACATGAGCATGATGAAAAATGTATGGCAAGATCAGTGAGCGCTCAAACAAGAAATCAAAAGTTTTAATAACAAGCTAAGAAGTTTAGGGTTCATTTTCTTTTTCTTTTTCGTTTTTTTTCCTTTTTTGGCTAATCATTCTGGATGAAGATATGTGAGGAGCAACTTGATGTCATTCATGCATGTTAGTTAGTTTAGTTTAACTATATTTATAAAGAATTTCAATGTACATTTTTTCTTTGTTTTGTCTCAGCCAAGTTTTTGAAGTTGGAGCAGTTGGATCAGGATCCAGGTGTCCCTCCAGATACAACTGGAGTATCAGTTGATCGTACTGGTCAAGTTGGTACCTATTTTTACACTGCACCAGAAATTGAACAAGGGTGGCCAAAGATTGATGAAAAGGTAAATGATTGAATAGACTATGTAGCTTTTTTCTCATGTCCTTGACTCCAGCCGATATGTCTTATTGCTGCCTTGCTTAAGACCTGCTATTGTATTATTTGTCTGTCCAAAATTATATCATGTGATTGTTGCTGAGGTATGTTAGATGACAGGCTGACATGTACAGCTTAGGAGTTGTGTTCTTTGAACTATGGCATCCGTTTGGAACAGCAATGGAGAGAAGCATCGTTCTTAATGATCTGAAACAGAAGGGAGAACTCCCTTCTTCTTGGGTTGCTGAATTTCCTGAACAAGCATCCCTTTTGCAGCACTTGATGTCTCCAAGTCCATCTGATCGTCCATTTGCCACAGAACTTTTACAGCATGCATTTCCTCCAAGGATGGAATACGAGTTGCTAGACAGTAAGTAAACAATATCTATATTTGTATGAACGAGTGTTGGTTTTCATATTTATTTAGCTTGGTTCATGATCAATAAAAGGGTTAATACCAGTGACTTACTGCAAGCTAGGAGACCTTGTATCACTGTTAACCCTGCACATTCCTTCGATGCTTAGGGAATGATGAGCTGGCTAAATTTCTTTTCCTACAGAATCCTGTTGACTTTTGGTTGTGGCAGAGGTTTGTTTCTTTTGGGCAGTTTCTCTTGGATTTGCCATTTAGGCATTTTTCACATGATAATTATTGCTTTCCAGGCTCTGGGAGGAAAACTAGGGGAAAGTCTTATGAGAAGTGCTATACTTTCCATTTTGTGGCTTGATTGGGAAGGAGAGAAGTGCCAGGATTTTTTTAGAACATGTTTGTTACTAAAACCCAAACAATTACTTGGAAAAGGCAAAGAAAGAGAAAAACCAAAAGAGACAATTGCACGCACATTTTTACTTGGCTCCCTTGAACTTGAAGTATATCCATTGATTACATCAATTCCACCATTCTCTTTGGTCGACAAAGAACAAAGTAGAAAACATTGTGGTCTTCCCTCAACTAGCTATGTCACCCTCTAAGTGATTAGGTTCATGGAAGCCTAAAAATAAAAATACCCAAATGCACCTTAAGTTTGGATGAACATAGTTCTATTCCAGGGTGTATGGAGATTGGTAAAGGTGTTGGTATTGGATGTTTGTATACACAAGATCATTGACCTTCCAGGAATGGTGTTGCTGTCAGACAACTAGATAGCAAAAATAACTTTCCTAAGATTGGGAAGTCCTTGTTCAAGGTGTTTATTGGGACTTCCTCCCTCATTTGGGTTTTGTTTCTTTATTGGGTGCTTATTTTGATATATTCTTTTTCTTGTATTGGCAATTGGTCCAGTCTTTTCCTTTTCCTACTTTCGGCTTGAAGGTTAGGTTTTTTATTTTTTCCTTTTTTTCCTCTTTGTTTCAAAAAGAAAAAAAAAAGGCTTCCCACCAAGACCAAACCTGATTACCACTTTCAATTTGTTTTAATAATTCTTTTAAGTTAGAAATTATATTTTTGAAAATTTTAGTTAATGGTATAGTATTTTACATATCTTTAATAGATATAGATTGGGTGTGAGCTTGTGAAGAATAAAAAACTAATTCTCATTTATCTAAAAGATTTACATAGATAAATAAAAATGCAAGAGTTGGTGTATGTTAGACTAAACCAGGAAACAGTCTAATCCCTAAATTAAGAGCTAAAATATAGTATACAAATTACAATCATATCTGTGCAGCTTATTTATAGAAAAAAATAATAAGTCAATTATTCCAACACTCCTTAAGTTGGTGCAATTATATTTTGCATACCAAGCTTGTCAACAAGCTGATGAAAAACTGTACTAGATAATCTTTTACTGAGCACATCGGCTAACTGGTTAAAGGATGAAAAGCATGGAGTGCAAACTTGTCCTGATTCTAATTTTTCCTTGATGAAATGTCTATCCACTTCCACATATTCGGTCCATTCATGATGTATTGGATTATGGACTGTCTTTATAGCCATTGTTTTTTTTTTTCTTCTTTTTTTTTTTTAATCACAATACAACATCATTGAAAAATATTATTTTCAGCCAGAGTAGTTCACACATCCCTTGAGCCATGACTTTGAATTCCACCTTTGCACTAGAGTGAGCAACCATTAGTTGTTTCTTATTTCTCCAAGTAACTAAATTACCTCCTAAGAAGGTACAATAGTCAGAGTTAATCTCCTATCTGTGGATTTGGCCCAAGAAAATGCCTTATCCACATCTTTGATTTCAAATTCTTTTGCTAAATGTCTTTAATCCCATCGATGCTTCAATGTCATCACCAGTGACAATGATGTTATCTACATATGTAATTAGTGCAATGACTCTTCCAATAGAGGACCTTTTTTTATGAATAAGGTGTGATAATCTTGACTTTGAAAACATCCTCTCTTTAACTTTGATTTGGTGAACCTCCCAAACCAAGTCTATGGTGATTACTCTAGACCATAAAAAGGATTTTTTTAAGCTTGCATACCTTATTTTTCTCAGATTTATGCTCAGTGGAATATCCATGTAGACTTCTCATTCTAAGTCTCCATGGTAGAAAGCATTCTTCACATCAAACTGATGTAAAAGCCAATCCTTATTTGCTGCCAAGGATAAAAGAATTCTGATTGTATTCATTTTAGCCATTGGTGCAAGCATCTCCTGGTAGTCTATTCCATATGTTTGAGTGTACCCTTTTGGGACAAGAATGTTTGAGCTACTTCCAATAGATGCCTATTTTTCCTCTCAACCAACCCATTTTGTTGGAGGTGTCAACACATGATGAATGGTGCAAAGTACCCTCATGTTCCGAAGGGCTTGTTAATTCTTGGATGAAAAATGCTCCTTATCATTATCGGATCTGAATGTTTGAATTTTGGTCCCTAACTGAGTGCCAACTAATTTGTAGAAAACAAGGAAAATAGATGAGACTTCTAATTTTGATTTCATTAGGTAAACCCAAGTGTTTCTAGTGCAATCATCTATAAAGGTAACAAACCAGTGAGACCCTGAAATAATTTTGACATGAGAGGGACTCCAAACATCCAAATGAATCAAACTAAATGACGAGATCAATTGAAATTCTCTTATTGGAAACTTTCTCGATAATGTTTAGTCAAAGTACATGATTCACAATGGTAATTACCAACATCATTATTTTCAAACAAAGAAGGAAACTATTTTTTCACAAGGAAACTGGTGGGTATCGTAAACGGTTGTGCTAAAGAAAAATCTAATCAGCATTGGTTTTGTGGGTTGAAACCAATCTTTGGGACCTTGGACTATCTTTTAACTTACCATGCCCAATTGTCTTGGAAACAACAATAAGAAGTGAACTCAACAGACAATTTTGGTCCTTTGTGATCTTTCTAGTAGACAACAGATTGTGGTTTAAGGACAAGGTGGGTGAGATTCTCACAGTTCCTTGACCAACTATAGATGAAATTGAGCCATCAGCCACTTTTATTTTCTATTTTCCTAAACATGGTAAATAACTACAGGAAAAGTTTGAATTGCTCGTCATATGCTCTGAAGCACCTAAATCTATGATCCAAGTATTTGAATAATATTTGGAAGAAATGAATTCTTTTGTACCTGATTGAACCATGGAACAAGAACCTGAATTTGGAGTTGAGGTTGCATTACTGTCCTCAAGTTGGCTCAGCAATCTCCTATGTCTTTTGATATCAGCTTTGTTGAACCTTGAAGTGTCTTGGTTTTCTTCCACTGTGGTAATTTGATTATCATGTCCAGGTTTTGCTGCTTAATTTCCTCTGAACTTTTCAGATTTTGAGGTCTCCCATGTACCTTCCAGCACATTTTCCTCATATGTCTAGACTTGTGGCAGTAATTGCACCACATCTTCTCTTTGTCTACTGGTTTCTTGTTGTTTTCTGCATTAGAGCCTGGCTTGGACACTACAAGTGTTGAATTCTTGATTGTAGGAACTCCTGAATTACCACCCATTAGCTCCTTACAACTCTCTTCCCTTCGGTTATGAGCGAAAGCTTCATCAAGGTTGGGAAAAGGATCTTTACCCAACACTTAACCAAACGCCTGGTCAAATTTAGGATTTAGATTCACAAAAACTGAAATATTCGTTCCATTTCCAACATGTCCTTCATCTTCTTTGTATCTGCAGCTGATTCAATCTCCACATTTTGATAGAGATCCAGTTTTGTCAACAGTGCTTTGAAAGGATTGTAATACTCTGTGACATTTGAAGAACCTTGCTTAGTTTTGATAATCTGCCGCTTTAGTTGAAATATTTGAGATGCAAAGCCTCCCTTGGAGTATGTTCTTGTGACTGCTTCCCAAATATCCTTGGCAGTGGGCAGGAGTAGACATGTCTTGCTGATCTCCAGTTGCATTGAATGGAGTAGCCAAGACGTCACCACGGAGTTCTCGGCCTCCCAACTTTCATAGTTCAGGTCATCCTCTGTTGGAGGCTTTGCAGATCTGGTTATATACTTCATTTTCCCTTTGCTTCTCAAGGAAATCATGGCCAATTGATGCCACTCCATATACTTCATTTTCATTAAGAGAGTAAACAAGAGAAGGATGAGAAATCCTTTCCTAAATACTAACTTGATCAAAACAAAGGAAAAGAAAATAAACCAGAAGACATCGAAACATCTTGATATTATTATTTTAAACCTTTTGATCTATATATTGAAAAATTCAATCGAGTTGAATAAAGTTGAGAGGAATACCCTTGAAAGTTGTAATAGTAGATGCCCAAAAAGATGAATAGAAACAGACTTAGTCCCATAATGTTTTATGCCCTCCACTTATCATCAAAGATCCTTTCATTTCTTTCCTGCCATACCATCCAAATCAACATAAGACAAGTGATTTACCATAGAATGTTGCTCCTATTTGTGCTTGCCAACCCCTTAAAAGAAATGGTCAACATGTTATAGACACTACTAGGAGGAACCCAAACCAAGTTGATCAGTCTAAATAACTTATGTCATAACTCTAAAGTCATTGGATAGCGTAAAAAAAGTGATCTATAGATTCGCCACCATCCATACTGTTGGAAAACCGAAACTGATATGGAAAGAAATAACTTTGTAAAGCTGTAAATTATTTATTAGTTGTTAATCTTTGTATTTTTAGGAAAGTAATTATTAGGAGTTATTTATTTGTTGTCAATCTTTGTATTTTTAGGAAAGTAATTGTTAGTAGTTATTCTTTCCTTTTAATCAGTGATTTAGTTTCCTAATTTGAAGGGTTTGTATATGCTGTAAACTCTATAAAAGAATAATCTCAATGAAAGAAAATTATTCCCATGAAACCCTATTCTTCAACTCATACAAAGAGTGCAACAATCTAGACTAAAGACATTGAAAGGTTTTCTCACTTGAAGCAAGTTATTGGTATTTGTTAGCCCTTGACCAAGCAAATGCCTTAACCTTTAATTGAGCTTTTGATTCCAAATGAAATTACTAAGAGAGAACTAAAACTGATTGATTAGATAAGGCTAGGAAAAAAATTTGACCAAAATAAACCGAAGGTGAAAATGACCAAGCTCTCACATCTAGGGATGAAGGTGATAGGTTAACACTATTGAGAATGGACATTAGTCGTTCAAGATTCTCCATCTCTGATTCTCTGAATTGGTGAGGTTTTACTATTGTTAAAATTCCAATTAAGAGGGGGAGAAAGTCTAGGATAGATGAAATAGGAGAATTTTGAACTGATGAAACTCTGTAAAACTCAGAACTTGCAAAGTCATATTGATTCCCGTACCACAAATTTGTTGGAAAATAAGAAATCTTCTTATTCATTCATTGAAAATTAGTATGCATATATATACAACTTGTACAATAAATGGAAACCAAATAAGACAACTAACCTACTCCTAAAATTCTTCCTACAAATCCTCTAAATTACCAATTCTCTAATTTACATGGTCAACTAATTTAAATATGCACAAAATCAAGAATAAATCAAATAAACTCCATGAAATCAGGAATTCCAACAGTCCACCTCAAGCTAGTTCAAAGATATTTTCCATTCCCAACTTGCCAACCATAGAATTGAATGTAGGATTCTGAATTCCCTTTTGAAGACGTGAACTAGTAGTTTGGATGCGACAAATGGAGTGTAAATCAACCCACTATCAATCTTTTCTTTAATGAAATACCTATCAATTTCAACATGTCTAGTTTTGTCATATTGTACTGGGTTGTGAGCAATGTTGATTGTAGCCTTGTTGTCACAATATAGTCTCATGGGATCCTCAAGTTGCACTTGTAAATTCCTGCAATAGACCCTTTAGCCACATGAGTTCACAAATGATAAAGGGCCATAGCTTGTAACTTAACTTCAGCACTAGACCAAGCGGCTACTTGTTGTCTCTTGCTTCTCCACATAACTGAGTTGCTTCCCACAAAAGTACAATATCTTGAAGTAGATCTCTGATCAATAAATCATTTGTTCTTAGAAGTGGATTTTTGTCTCGAACCAAAAACTATCATTAGATAAATCATTGATGACCTGGAAAATAGCCTTCCAAGGCCATGCGACCACTTAACTAAAATGTTGATGTCCCAACCATTCGAATTCATTCCATAGATGCTCAAGATAACCTTATGTCATAGAGCAGTGCACTCCCTAGTTCCTACCATTTAACTTGGAAGTGGAGATTTGCATGGTTGGGCGTTCAGGTTGAATGGAACCTGACTGTTGAAGGGTGACATGATGTTTGGGCTGATCAGTTTGGGTGTTTTGGACATAAATGGACAAATTTATAATAAAGGTCATTCAGAAAAATAAAAATGAAAGGTGGAAGCGACACTAAAGGTTGTTGGAGAAACTCCCAAAGAATCTAGGAATGCTTCGATACCATGTGAGTTTGTGAAGAATAAAAAATTGATTCTTATTTATCTTAAGGATTTACATAGCTATATAAAAATACAAAAGTTTACCTATCTTATACTGAATTAGGAAGCATCCTACTCCCCTAAATTAAGAGCTAAAATATAGGATCTAAATTACAATCATATCTGTGCAACCTATTGACAAAAAAAATAAAGAAGAAAGCTAACTATTCCAGAAGTGGGTTTATCTGATGTGGGTTTTATTAAGTTGCTAAGGGTTCAATCCAAATATTTACCTACAGGGATTGCGGTGTGCGTTGTTTTATTTTCTGAAGATTAAAATTATTTACCTACAGGGTTCAATCCAAATGTATTTTAACTTCCATTTAATTTTATACACTTTTTCCTTGATGAAGTATTACACTCTCTACAAGCATAATCTATGCCATTTATTTGGCTAGTTCTCTATGATTTTTTACTTGTAGTATGGAAAGAGATGCACCTCAGATTTTTCGGTTTCTTAAAGAAATATGCAAAAACATGTATTATGAATGATATATTTCCTTTCTTGTTGTTTTGGTGAGAGGATATCTCATCCTTCCTTGTATTATACTCTTTACTTTTTAATGAAATAAAATATTATTTTTTTATTATTAAAAAAAAATTATGTCTCATGAGTAGATTTATAGCTGAATGCTTGGAATAATATCTACTCTAGTTTCATCTCCTCAACTGGTGGTAGAAAATCATCTAAATCTGGCAGAGAACAACTCTCAAGGGGAAATAAATTTTAGGTTTCCATGGTGGGAAAACAAATTCCTTTATAATGGAAATCATCTAAGGTCAGCCCAAAAAACAACCTGTTCCTTAATGCTAGTACCATTGTGTGGCCTAGTAGCATAGACATTTTGTCATAGGTTGTTTAGACTTGCTGGGGTTTAACTGGGTTCCAACTAGGATCTTGGAGGTCTTCTTAGAGGTGGTGTATTGGTCTCACATTAATTGGGAGTATATGGCCGGAGAGGAATTTGATGATTTTGATAGAGAACTTTGTAGACAATGCGGGATTTCATCTATTGCTTATATTACTAGTATGCAGATTCCCTAGATTGTCAGAGAAGACACTCCCTAAATGGGCTCCTTATCAAGTTAAATTTTGATGGGTGTTTGTTGGAAACCCAAGGCAGTTAGGGATTAGAGGAAACATGCTTGAATGGGTCTAGTCATTAGACAGAGATTAGCCTTGTTCAAAGGCCTGAAGTTGGTCAAAGATAAGGATCCATCAAACCTTATAATAAAAGCAGATTTTGCAGTAGTCCCATTTTGGGTGAAGAAGAAAGGGACTCATGGTTGTTAGATAATGTATAGTTATTTAGGTTATTTACTTTTCCTTTTCCTTTTCTTTCCTTACTGTATTGTGGGTCCCACTAGCATGTATATATATACCCAAGTCCAATGTGTATTCTTTACAGTTTTTCAATCACAATAATTAGAGATTCTCCCTTCTTTCTCTCTTCACATGGTGTCAAAGCCTAGGGAGAAAAAAACCCTAATTATTTCTGGTTTATCCGTGAATCCATTCTGGGAAATCTTTCAGTGACCGTGTTTCATTCCGGTCACCGTTCCCATCTCCTAAAGCTTCCGATCAACCGTATCGCCGTCAGAAAACCCTCACCGTCGGTGATTTTTCCGGCGAAGTCCTTTTCCGACACCGACCATACCATCAGGTGCGCAAGGAGGAGATCTTCAACTTTTCTCAAAGCACCGGAGGAAGAATTCCATCCACGCGCCGGCGCGTGAGGGAGCGTGGGGAACTTTCCGGCCACGCGCTTCCACCTCCAGCCTCGCCTGACGCCGTCTAGCCACCCTCCATCTACGCTTGTGTCATCTGAGCCCTAAAAGTGCATTTTTTGGGGTTTTTTGTCTCCGTCGGCCCTCTAAACCGCCTTTCCGGCGACCTCCGATGACTTCCTCTCCACCCCGAGCCCTGCACGTGTCTTAGGAAGTCCACGATAAGCCGTATTAGCATTCTCTTCGATCCAAATGTATTTCATTCACCAGATAAGTAGATATGGCTACTAAAAGTTCCACTTTTTCCTCTGTCATATCTAGATCTCCTATGATCACTTTGGAGAAATTGGTTGGCAGTGAAAATTATTTGTCCTGATCTGCCTCTGTGGAGCTTTGGTTTATGGGTCAAGGTTATGAGGATCACCTTGTTACGCAGGAGGCGGATATCCCTAAGGTTGACAAAGTACAATGGAGGAAGATTCTGCATCATCTTCAGGCCTACAAAACATGCTTTAAATTTTGGAATCAAGCGAAAGGGTTATACACGAATGATATCCAACGTCTTTATAAGGTGGCTTCTTCTATTGTCAATGTCAGACAACAAGACATGGATTTATCTACTTATATTGGTCAGATTGCCTCTCTTAAGGAGGAATTCTTGACCGTGATGCCTCTTACTACTGATGTTGGGGATCAACGCATACAGATTGATAAGTTCTTCATGGTTCTTACGCTTATTGGCCTCCGTCCAGATCTCGAGACCGTCCGCGATCAGATTCTTGGCAGTTTCTCCGTTCCATCCTTGGATGATGTGTTTGCTCGCCTCCTCTGTATCTCCTCCACTCAGACTTTGCCATCTGATAACACTTCAGATTCTTCTTTGTTAGTTTCTTAAACTAACTCTCGAGGAGGACGCAGTGGTAACCGAGGTAAAGGCCAACGTCCTCATTGCACCTATTGCAATAAGCTTGGCCACACTCGTGATCGGTGTTATCAGTTACATGGGCGGCCTCCCCGCACTACCCACGTGGCCCAGTCATCTGATCCTCAGTCGCCTCAGCCTCCCAGTTCCTCCACATCTTAGAGTATTTTCCTCACTGATAGTGAGTATGACGACTATTTCCGCTATCAGGCCACCAAGTCAGCGTCTGTTGTTTCTGTTGGCCAGACTGGTAATGCTTCTGCTTGTCTTACCCACACATCTTCTCTTGGACCTTGGATGCTAGATTCTGGCGCTTCTGATCACATATTTGGTAATAAAGATCTTTTCTCTTCTATTACTACTACCTCTGCCTTACCTACTGTTACTTTAACTAATGGTTCCCAAACTATGGCTAAAGGTTTTGGTTTCGCTCATCTTCTCCCTTCCCTACCTCTCCATTCTGTCCTTTATGCCCCCGAGTGTCCTTTTAATCTTATTTCCATCAGCAAAATAACTCACACTCTTAACTGTTCTATCACTTTCTCTGATAAACTTGTGACCTTGTAGGACCGGAGTACGGGGAAGACGATTGGCATAGGACGTGAGTCTCAAGGCCTCTATCACCTCACCTCGCCTTCACCTGCAGTTTGCATTTCCACTGATGCTCTCCTCCTCATCCACAGTCGCCTGGGCCACCCTAGTTTATCCAAGTTCCAGAAAATGGTCCCTAGTTTTTCATTTTTGTCGTCGCTTGCGTGTGAGTCCTATCAGCTTGGGAAACATACTCGTGTCTCGTTCCCAAAGCGTTTGAATAATCGGGCAAAGTCTCCTTTTGAACTTGTCCACACTGATGTTTGGGGTCCTTGCTGAACCGCCTCTACTTTAGGATTTCAGTATTTTGTCACTTTCATTGATGACTATTCTCGATGTACTTGGTTATTTTTAATGAAAAATCGAGCTGAGTTATTCTCTATTTTCTAGAAATTTTATGCTGAAATCCAAACCCAGTTCTATATTTCTATTCGTGTGTTGCGCAGTGACAATGCCAGGGAATATTTTTTTGCACCATTTACTTCATTTATGTCCCAAGATGGGATCATTCATCAGTCTTCTTGTACTCATACTCCTCAACAAAATGGGGTAGTTGAACGTAAGAATCGACATCTTGTTGAGACAGCTCGTACTCTCCTTCTCCATAGTCATGTTCCTTTTCGTTTTTATGAGAACGCTGTTCTTACAGCATGTTATTTGATTAATCGTATGCCCTCATTTGTATTACACGATCAGATTCCTCATTCCCTTCTTTTCCCTGACCAACCACTTTATTTCCTTCCTCCTCGTGTTTTTGGTTGTACTTGCTTTGTTCATATTCTCACTCCTGGATAGGACAAACTTTCTGCCAGAGCCACAAAATGCATCTTCTTAGGATATTCCAGACTTCAAAAGGGTTATCGTTGTTATTCCTGTGAGACTCATCGCTACTTTCTCTCCGCTGATGTCACTTTCTTTGAGGACTCACCGTTTTTCTCCACCTCTGAGTCTCTTCCTGTTTCCGAAGTCTTACCTCTTCCCATTATCTCCCCACCTGATGCAGTGCCTTCTCGCCCACTTCAGGTTTATCATCGCCGTCATCGTGTCGCTGTTCCTCCTTCTTTGGCCGCGGTACCTGCTGACTCACCTCCTATCCCTTCGGCTTCTTCTACCTCGCCTCTGCCTCCTTCTGTTGACTTACCCATTGCTCTTCGGAAAGGTAATCGATCTACTCGTAATCCTCATCCCATTTACAATTTTTTGAGTTACCATCGATTATCTTCACCCTATACTGCATTTGTTTCTGCTATATCTTCTGTTTCTCTTCCCAAGAGCACCCCTGAGGCTCTTTCCCATCCAGGCTGGCGATAGGCAATGGTAGATGAAATGACTGCTTTACACTCCAATGGCACTTGGGATCTTGTTGTTTTACCCTCTGGTAAATCTATAGTTGGTTGTCGTTGGGTCTACACAGTTAAGGTTGGCCCTGATGGTCAGGTTGATCGCCTTAAGGCCCGCTTAGTTGCTAAAGGCTATACTTAGGTTTATGGTTCTGATTATGGTGACACTTTCTCTCCTGTTGCCAAGATAGCTTCTGTTCGTCTATTGCTCTCCATGGCTGCTATGCGTTCTTGGCCTCTTTATCAGTTAGATATTAAAAATGCTTTCCTTCATAGGGATCTTGCTGAGGAAGTTTATATGGAGCAACCACCTGGTTTTGTTGCTCAGAGGGAGTCTGGTTTAGTGTGCAGGTTACGCCGTTCTCTATATGGTTTGAAACAATCTCCTCGAGCATGGTTTAGCCGTTTTAGTTCTGTTGTTCAGGAGTTTGGCATGTTTCGCAGTACAGCAGACCATTCCGTTTTCTATCATCATAACTCTTCGGGGCAGTGTATTTATCTGGTAGTTTATGTGGACGACATCGTCATTACAGGCAGTGATCAGAATGGTATTCAGAACCTAAAGCAACACCTTTTCACCCACTTTCAGACTAAAGACTTGGGGAAACTCAAGTATTTCTTAGGGATTGAGATAGCTCAATTCAGTTCCGGTGTGGTTCTTCCCAAATGAAGTATGCTTTAGACATCTTAGAAGAAACCGGTATGTTAGACTGTAAACCGGTAGACACTCCTATGGATCCAAATGTCAAACTTATACCAGGACAGGGGGAGCCTTTAAGAGATCCTGGGAGATATTGGCGACTTGTAGGTAAACTGAACTACCTCACCATTACTCGTCCAGACATTTCTTTTCTTGTAAGTGTTGTTAGTCAATTCCTACAGTCACCATGTGATAGCCATTGGGATGCTGTAATCTGCTTTCTTCGATATATCAAAAGCACATCAGGCCAAGGTGTGTTGTACGAGAATAGAGGTCATACCCAAGTTGTTGGTTACACAGATGCAGATTGGGCTGGCTCACCCACAGATAGACGTTCCACTTCCGGGTATTGTGTTTTTATTGGAGGTAACCTAATATCTTGGAAGAGTAAGAAACAAGATGTAGTGGCCAGATCTAATGCTGAAGCCGAGTATCGAGCTATTGCTCTGGCAACATGTGAACTCATATGGCTGAAACATCTTCTTCGGGAGTTGAGATTTGGAAAGAATGAACAGATGAAGCTCATCTGTGACAACCAAGCCGCTTTGCATATTGCATCCAATCCAGTCTTCCATGAAAGGACCAAACACATTGAAGTTGACTGTCACTTCATTAGAGAGAAGATCGCATCAGGATGTGTGGCGACTAGTTTTGTCAATTCAAATGATCAACTAGCAGATATTTTTACTAAATCTCTCAGAGGTCCTAGAATTAAATACATTTGTAACAAGCTTGGTGCATATAACATATATGCTCCAGCTTGAGGGGGAGTGTTAGATAATGTATAGTTATTTAGGTTATTTACTTTTCCTTTTCCTTTTCTTTCCTTACTGTATTGTGGGTCCCACTAGCATGTATATATATACCCAAGTCCAATGTGTATTCTTTACAGTATTTCAATAACAATAATTAGGGATTCTCCCTTCTCTCTCTCTTCACAATGGTAATTGATGGGTGATCTAGCCAATTTTTTGTTAGCGCTTCAGAGTTAGGGTGCTCCTCAGCTAATCTTGTGGTGGATATGTTAGCAAGTGGGGAGCTAAACATTTGATCTCTTTTGTAGAGGATTTTCTAGCTCCTCAAAAATTGATATTATAGCTATAACCACTTTTGAAGTGGGGAGCTAAACCTTTGCTTTCTAGAGTGGATAACTTCTTCCTGCTTTTGATCGGATTTGTGTAGTGGATATATTATGGAGGACAGATTTGTCATACTTCTTGGTGCTTCTTTTATGGGAATAGACTGTTTGTTTCTGAAATGGCCAAAAAACCTCAAGGAGAAAATCAATTTAGGTTGCCTTAGTGAAATGTTGAAGAACTTTTTGTATAGGTTTAGTATGTTTTGTGTCTTGGTCTCATTTGGTTGTTTATTTATTTCTTTTGTTGTACTGAAAGTGACAAGTATTCATTGCACTTTTGAGAATCGTGTTGTGTGTCTACTCCAAGCATTTCTTGACACTTTATGCAGTATAAAATGGAGGGGATATTTCAAAATAAGGAAAATGACATCGAAAACATAGTCAGGCATTTTATGCCTACTGCATTTTGTTAGTTCTTAACCTGTGTCAGATTTATTTATTTGCATCTTTTATTTCTCTTTTGTGCTTTTGCTTAAAATCATGTTGCTTTGCCTTGGTGTTTTCCCTATATATGCAGATATTCTACGAACAATGCAGACTTCGGAGGACACAGGTGTTTATGATAAAGTTGTTAATGCTATTTTTGACAAAGAAATGTTAAGTGCAAAAAACCTCCAACATGTTGGAAGATTGAGGTTAGTTGGAGATGATACATCCTCTATCCAGTACTCAGATTCAGACACTGAACTCCGTGATCATGTTAGTGAGGTCACAAGGGAAGTGTTTAGGCATCACTGTGCAAAGCGTCTCGAAGTTATACCAATTCGTTTGCTGGATGATTGCCCACAAACTATCAGGTTCCTCTTTTTGTCGAACTCCTTGTTATCATCATTCCATTTAATTCTCATTATTTTTTTTATTGTTTTAGTTCTAGTTAATTACTTTTGGTTAATGATTGAAGGAATACTGTTAAGCTACTGACCCATGGAGGAGACATGATTGAGCTTTGTCATGAGCTGCGTTTGCCTTTTGTTAATTGGGTTATTACGAATCAGGTATTGGTTGCTACAGTTAAATAGACGGGTATTACCTGCATGTTCTTTCACCAAATTACATGATAATCCAAATGGTGTCATTTTGGGTCACCATGCCAAAAGATTTGGCATTCCATGCGTTAGCCTAACTGTAGTAAGAGCCTTTTCTTGCTGATTAGCCTCCTCTACTTTTGTCAACCTTGTAGCATCCTGCTGTCTCCATGGATTTCATTTTGACAACCACTTTCCTCACTAGTTCACTATTCACATAGAGATGGCTAAGAGCTTTAGACAAATCCATGTGGCAATTGCATTTTTTTTTTATAGACAACTAGATCATGTATTAAGAAGCGCCTAAAAGGAGGGGGCACACCCTACGTATATAGGTAGTATACACAAAAAGAACCCAAGACAAACCACAAGCAAAAATGATCTACACTAACAAGGCAAAGCTAACCACAATAAAGAGCATTTAGGAAATTCAACATAGATGGGTTTTCCAACTCCAAAGAATCCTTGATGGACATAAATAGCCTTGCTCAACTGTTTGGCCTAGACTTTAAGAACTTTAACTCTTCAAATGGAAACTTTAAGCTCAATTTTGTGAGTGCTTCTTACCTATCATGGGTTAAGTGAAGATTGGTCCCTCTTTAAAGGGCATGGAGGGATGAGGAGAATAATCAAAGCGATCAATACGCTCCACCTTCCCTTTCCTTCCTTCTACATTGCTATATGTTTGGATGTCTTATTCCTCACGCTTAAAAATTTGATGATTTGAAGACTTGGCTAAAAAAAATCTCAACAATGGGTATGGACACTTGGATATAACATTATAAGAAGGAAAACAAAATCAAAATGTTTGCTTGAAAAGAAAAAAAGAGGAGAAGAAAAAAAAAATAGAAAAATAGAAAAGAAAGTGGCGATTGCCAAATCACAACCTAATCCTTAAGATGGAATTTACCAATAGCTCCTCTACTTAGGAACTACGCCCAACCTCATGCTAATTTTCAAAATCTGAAAGCAGTGGTAGCTTTTGACTTACCCCATAATCTTGATAAGCAAATTTAGCAACAACAAGCCACAAAAGTTTTGGGGCCTTGGCTGAGATTGAGATTTTTACCTTTCTGGTTTTTGAAAACAGCGGAGCTGAGAAGTTGAGGGCCTTTATGCTGATCCCTTCGTTAATCCTTTCAGACTTCTCCAACAGTGAGGATGCAGTAGAGTCCAATATGTCTTTGGTGGCTTTGCCCCTTCTGCTATTGACTGTGATGATGAGGCCTCTCTTCTGTGTCTTCTTTTTTCTTTTCTGCTCGGCAGGATACTTAAATGGAGCATTTTAGTTAAAGAGCCTGGGGAGAAGCAGTTGAGAATAGGGTTTTGGAGCAGTCTGAAATGTCTGGAAGGAGAGAAGGCCCATTGAGGATTATTTTGCAAAATGGTTGTGCTGTGGAGTTTCTGGAAAATGTTGTGAGACATCCTTCAAAACAGGTTAATAAGGAAGGATGAAGTGGTGGAGCTCTTGAAATGGCTGTGGATGAGAAGTCCTTATTGGATGTTCAAAATGTTAATTGCTCTAAACATTCTGTGGTATAGAAAGTTCACTTGGTCTTATGGAAATATGGGAGTTCCTATAAAGAATATTCAAAAGATATCTTGATGGATGTAACGCCTCAGAGGGATCAGGTTAGCTCTACATGCTCCGAAAAAAGAAGCACAGGGATAGTTCATGCACAGAAAAAGGACTTTCTAAGTTGTTTTATTTGATGAATTTATGATAGGTATTGAGGAAAAGGGAAAACTTCTCTTTTGGTTCTTTGGTTTTTTTTATTTTTTATTATAAACAAACATATTCATTGATATGGATTTAAAAGTACATGTAAAGGATGAGGAATCCTTCCCAAGGTAACAAAATCTGATCAAATGAAGCGGTTGAGAAACCTTCTCTAATATTCTTTGGTTTTTCTACTATGGTTGATTGATAGAACTATGAATTCTCCCTGGAACATTTTTTAACTGAATGATCCAGGGAAAAAAAAGAGAAAGAAGATTGTTAAATTTTTATTATGTTTTTAGAAGTCCAATTCAGCGTATCTTGTGGGAGACCAAGATCGGTGCAATGTCTTTGGATGTGGTAAGAAGTATAGGGCTGGCCATTTTTTAAATGGAAAGCTATTGATCTTAGGGGAACTGCTATTTGTGTGTAGGGCTCTAATACACTGCTATTAATGGATTAATTTCAAAGAGCAAAATTCCAGTCCTCTTGAATGAAGCCCTTTCAAGCCTATTTATAGAGTTTTCTAGAGAAAAATTAGCTACACAACAACCCACGGATGAAATTATGCCACATGAATATGAGCCCATGGAGTAATGAGATGGCACCGCCTTCTACCTTGTTGATCCTTTTGGAAAAAAAATGTAGTTTCTGTTGTACATGTCCACTAATTGGATCCACTCTCAATTTAGATGAAACAGGCTCAAAATATCTAAGTGATCTTACCCCCAATGAACATCCAATTAGATATAAAACCAAGTCTCTTAAGGTTCTTTTTTTCCAATGAGAAAAAAAATTTAGTCAATTCATTGAATGGAAAATACAAAGAGGTATGAGTAATCCTTCTAATGTCCAATTGCTGATAAAAAAAATGGGTTTACAGATTGATTAGCTGAGCAAGGAACCTTAGAGAAGGAGCATGACAACTCAGTGGTAACATCTAGAATTTTGCAAAGCCAATTATCAAAAAGCATCTTCAATGAAGTATAGGAGATATTTTGATGTAGTAACATATCTAGGTGACCTGATGAGATAGTTGTCACCTCTTGGAGAGGTATGGAGATAATTATTAGAGATATTCCTTTGATGGAGTGGGAAGATGCCAGGGAAGCTAACTGTAGAATAAGGTGAAATCTCTATTGAATTCATTCTGAAAATACAGCTGATTAAAAAGGGTCTTATATAAGAAATATGACAGCAGATTGTCAATAAATCTCCTTGATTCTAGCAGCTAGCAAATGGGAAAAACAATCCCAAGGAAATAAAGGCTGGAGATATTATCCTTATCTCTTTCTTTAAACAAATAAAAAACTTAACTAAAATAGGCTACAGCCAATGATCTCCTCAAATTGCCCTATAAAATAGGGCTCTAAACCTGGAATTCCACACTAACCAGTGAAGGTGGGGGCCATAGTCTGTCTTAGCATGTTAGGATCACCTCTCTTTTAGTTAACTCATGACGTGGATGCTGCTTCCATTAGGTGGGACATGGTAGGTGTTTTCTCTTTCTCTATCGGAGTAGCATGAATGAAGGCAGTCCTAAAATTTTTGGTTTTTGTTTTTTTTTGTTTTTTCCATTTCTTTTTCCTTTTCTTACACATCCATTTTTAAGGGTCCTGCTGTGGACTTTCCTGGCTGCCCACACAATGTATTCGTCATAATATTTCTTCAAATCCATCCCATGTTCTTGCATCCTGACTGATATGCGTCTAATATGCTCCACTAACTATTGTTATCTTCTCAGTGATCATCCTCCTTAAAGTTCACACTAGCTGAATTGACATTTTTTTCTCGGTATCAATCTTGTTTTTCAGCAATTCTATCTTGCTAGGAGCCCTATCGTTTTCTTGAAGCATCTAGTATTTTACCATTTAGGAGTCAATACAAAAGGCAGTTATTGTTTTTAAGCAGACTTATTTTTCAGATTTTGTTCCTATTCCGAGAGAATAGGGTCTTTTTAGCTACAAATCATAACATTAACATCTGCACTGATGATTCTATCAATTGCAAAGGTCCAGAGATAGCCCATGTCTTTACTTGCATGTATTTTGATGAGGACTTTCCATTCTTTTGCACATATACACCTACTGTTTGCCTATGAATAGACTTCTTTTACTTTATAATGACTCGACCTTGTTATTTTCTTCTTTTTATGATGTAGAAATCATCTTTCAAAAGATATGAAGTATCCTATGTTTATAGGAGAGCAATTGGTCATTCAGCACCAAACCGTTATCTTCAGGTATGCATCATGGAAGATACTTATTATATCTTTATATCTCTTCATTAATTCTCAGCCAAATTACATGTAGCCAAATGAGTGAATGGTGTTTCCATTAACTTGCTGGTTGAAGTTGATGTAAACTTAAGCTCCCATTAATAGAATTTCTCTTAAATAGGGAGATTTTGATATGATTGGAGGTGCAACAGCATTGACAGAGGCAGAGGTTATCAAGGTACCATGATATTTTCATCAACCAATCCTTCTAACCCTCACAATTACAAATTAAATGATTGCTGGTCCATTTTCTAAAGGTTTTAATATGTTGATTTGCCTGAAATTGTGATATATTTGATGAAACTAGTCGTAATTCTAACTGCTTGACAACTCTTCTTTTTGATGGTCTTGGAATGGAAGTGAAGTCACTCTTCTTCACAATACATTTTTGGTTATTAGATGTTGTGGTTGGTGTTGTACTCTGGGTACTCATTGACCAATTTGGTTAGTCAACGACAAGTAGTTATGAATTGGAATACAATGCTTTGCGAAGTTGATTAGAGTGGATTCAATATTTTGGTTTAGCTTCAACATTAGGGTGTTATTAAACTGAAATCAATTTTCATGTATAGAATTATTTAAACCATGCTTCAAACTGGTGACTCTCTTGAAGCAGAAAATGCACGAGTTTAGGATGATCCATTTTAAACAAAATTAGTTGGTTACATGTATATATTGTCCCAACCTATAAATTAACTTCCTTAGTTATATTAGTGTATCCCTTCACTCTATTTCCTCAAGGACTAGAGACAGAGATTTTTCAAAGTGAACATGAGGGGCCATAGGGGCCAGATTTTAGGACTTCTTTGACACTTGTATAGGGTTTGTTATTGAGGGCAAGATTTTAGTTTTGTGGAATGCTAAAAAAGGTGGATGGGTGGATTCAGTGCCTATTTTAGCCTGTCTTGTAAGGCAGTAGAGAGCCATTGAAAGATGTTTTCCCGCATCTTTGGATTATTGATCTCTCTCCTAGTCTAGTTGCTCCTTTGCTTAGAAGTCTATGTTGCCTGAACATGAAGTTGACAGGCTGGCCAGAGGGGAGTAGACCTCCATTAAGTTTGTTGGGGACTTACTTTCTCCTTATCTAAATATCTTTGGTTTTTTTGCTGTGGTTTTATTTTCCCTATTGTTGGGAGCTGCTTTTTAGGCTTATTTCTCATCTTCCTTGAAAGGGCCTTGAGGTTAGGTGGGGTTGTGGAAGGTTGCAGGTTGAAGATGAATCTCACCTATGGATTACACCTAGAGGGGAGGGGGTGAATAGGTTCTTTTGCAACAATTAGAGAAGGTGTCTTACAAATGTTCACAATTCTCCTGTTTTTCTCCTATGAAATGATCTTCTCTTTAAAACTTATGAACAAACAAGCAAGTCACAAGCAACAATTGATGCACCAACACTCTCCCAAATAAGTTATTCAATGCAAGTCACATGCAAATGAAACAACACTCCCCAAACATGATATATAAGACATTGCATCAACATAACTCAATGAAAATATCATAAGCTCATGAAATACTAATCAAAAGACAAGATAGATTAGAGAGACAATGACACTGATTTTTTTAATTTGGAAAACCTACGAAGAGATAAAAAAACCACGGCCCTCATGCAATTAAATAATTCACTATGAAGAAAAATTAGCTAAGTACAACCCAGCCCAAGCCTTTCATCCTCTCTCAAACCACTGGCTTAGAACTTTCAAGCTTTGCTACCACCTTTCTTCTTCTGGAAAACACTTGGAATCCACTCTAGGATTTGATCTTGTCCTCTTCTTGAGTCCCCATAAGAAGAAACTTAGGTTTTGCCCCAATATGTTAAATATAAGAGCAATATGAGAGTTAGGATGAATAACACAGTGAATCAATCCATTTAGAGCAAAGATCTCTTACTCAAAAATTGATTTTCAATTCAAACCCAAAAATTTTCTCATAAGGCAAACATTCCCCAATTAGGTAAGAAAAACTTGAAGCTCAAAAACAAGGTTTTTATTCTCATAGTGGTCCTCACCACTTCTAGAAAGAGGGCTTAAGTATGAGGGTTTTCAAAACCATCAAATGATTGAGAATGATTTGAAAAAAGATGAAGAAATGTAGATTTAATCGAAATTTGATTGATCAGAGAAGAATAGAAGAACTAGATAAAGTTAGAGACTGTTATCCTCAAGGTCGATTGATCAGAAAGCGATCCAAAAGATTTAAACACTATGTTTTGCACTCCTTGAGCAACCACTATATTTTTCAATAAAATGATAAGAGTTTAAAAACATGGTTGATCAATGTTTGCCATCATCCAACACCTCAAATGCACTTACCATCTCCTCTAGCCATCTTCAAGCACGAACAATTTGGAAAAGGCAAGTGTTCAATGGAGGATTTGAAGAGTATGAGCTACGAGACACAATGAGAATTTTGACTGAGAATTGCCAATACACAAAATACACTTACATAGGTTCAAGTCCTAGTGATGACAAAACGAACAAAATATTTATATATGTCTCAAGTTACCAACTTTCCTAAAAGCCTAAGCTGTTAGGAGTTGGGCTCACAATGCATATCATATTCCAACAACCCCAAATGTGTGACCCCATATCCGCATATCAAAGGCATAGATACCCATAGCAGCAAACAAATCACAAGTTTGTGGTCATAGATAAAACATAAAATGTGTGGATTTAGATGCTATAACATGCGGGTAAGCTATAGTAGCAAACAAATCACAAATTTGTGATCACAAGTAATTAGACAGATAATATATGAGAAAAGGACTTGAACTTGAGACCTCCAATTAATTAGAGTTCTAATATCATTTTAAGTTACTAACTTTCCTAAATGCTTAGACTGTTAGGATTTCGGCCCATAGTGTATATCATGCAATTCTTATTTGTAATTTTGAAAAATTAATGATTAGTATATGATCCATGAAATATTATTAATTCCTTCACAAGTAGTTGGCATAGAGTGATCAGAGATTTGTGTGTATTGTCTTACCAATTGCCTTTGTGGTCCATGCCTATGGTTGATATGGTAATATATTGTATTACTGAATTTGTTATATTTTTTTGGCTTATTGGCAGGTGGCAATGGACATTGTAACCCATTTCTTCCATTCCAATTCATGTGGTATTCATCTAAATCATAGCGATTTATTGGATGCTATCTGGTCTTGGATAGGAATCAAGGCAGAGCATAGGCAGAAAGTGGCAGAGGTATATCTACTAGATATTCTTATGAGAGCGTATTGCTAAGTTTACAAAGTTTTGACGTTACAAATGCTTCCATTTTCTAAATGAAGCTTCTCTCTATGATGAGTTCTTTGCGGCCTCAATCCCCTGAACGGAAATTAAAATGGGTGGTGATAAGGCGACAGCTTCAGCAGGTTTGTGGAAAAATTGCTAAAATACCTTTACATTTAATAGATACTATTACAATATACTACATTAGCAGTTAGATTTTTATTTAAGTTTTAGTTTTCTCATGGATTCTGCAACTGAAAACCTACAGTATTTGGAATTGGTTTGTGCTTTTTTAATGCTTCTTTGTACATTCAAATGGACTTTAGGTGTGTATGAGCACCTAATATTATAATAAAACTATTTTTTAAAGAAAAGAAAGAGAAAAATAAGAGAGAGAATGAAAAGAAAGAGAAAAATAAGAGAGAGAATTGGACAAATTTTATGCTGTTCACTTAAACTTGAGGTATGTCCAAGGGTTGTATTGGTTCCAATATGCTCTCAAACAGAAAGAAATATAGACAATATCATAGCCTTTTGGCAACTAACCATCTCTATATCCTCCAAGTAGTTAGGTTTTAGGTTTTAGTGCCTTCACAACTCCATAGGCGAAACAAAAGCAAAAGTGGTGGCACTTTGTGCCCATGCGCCTTACAGCATGATATGATGCATGTCATCATGACTCAGATCAGGAGGAGATTGGAAGGACGTTTAGGGCATGGGTGGCTTTCTTGGCATGGAAAGATGTTGCAACAACATGGCACACAATATGACACCCATGGGGTGGCTTGAGATGGGCGAAAAATGAAGATATTCAATTAGGTTGACACACGGCTAGGGGACAGAAAATGTGGATTGCTGAAGCATGCTTGCAAACATGTGGCATGGGGTTAGAATATGGGCTAATTTGTGGGGCAAGTCGTGAGCATTGTGGGAAGTTGCGACAACTATCGTGTCTGATGGGCACGACAGTTGTGGGGCACTTGGTGTGAAACCTGGCTTGAGGGAATTACAATGTACCAGATTGTTGAGCATGAAATGCGTATCAAGGAAGCTTGCTAGACATGTGACACAAGCCAAGCAAGTCTCTAAAGCGCCTAGGCATGCACAAAGGCAACAGGGCAATAGGTGACATGATCCAAGGAGAAAAATTGAGCAACACTAACAAATGGCATCATTATAGGTCATGGGAGCAACTGCTGGCCATCTAGACATGGGTAGAGAAAGTTGGGGCTGATTCTTCTGATCATGGGAGCAACCCACTTAGCACACAACTGCTTTGTGAGTCGGCTGAAGTGGTCTGCTGGTGGCCCATGGGGGTTGCAAGAGTAACCTCCTTAGTTTATAAATATTAGTTGTCAAACTTTTATGCCTAAAGTAGAGAGATTTGCCTGAGACTCTCAGTCTAAGTGTCTTGTTTTGCAAGCCTAGGCTGTTTCTTTTATTTTTTACTAGAATTATATCACAGTCCACCTCTTTAAAAAAAAAAAACGGGATTCAATCTGAAAACTTTCCCCATGGACCCACTAAACAAATCCAAAGGGCTTCCATTTTAGTTTTCACATCCCCTTCCCCCACCTGAATCCACATCACCTTGCCAACCTCTGCTTGAGAAGCACTAACAACTTCAACAGAGGACTTACCCTTAAGGGGGACAAGTGAACCACCCACCACAATTATAGACTTGTCCTCTGGAGGTAACATAGCAATATTGGGTTTAGGAACTACCCCAAGCTCCTTAACTTCCCAGCCAAAATACTCCAGCCCCCTGGATACCTCCTGCCTTCTAGGAACACCAAGGTGAATCTCTCCTCCTCTAGAGAGCAAATGAGCTCAACAAGAAATGACCTGTGACATTGCTATGTAGCTCCAGCTTATAACCCTTTCCCCTTCTCCACGCCTTCTTGAAGGGCCTGCCTACATCCTTAAGAAAACATGCTTCCACCCCTTCAAGCAGAGCCACAGGACTCCTTTCTCTAAAATGAAACCAACTTAAGAATTCCTGACCCCTCTCTAGATTTCAAGAATTTTGACTCCACTCCAAATGAGCCATTGCCTCCTTGCATTGCAGCTTCTCTTTTAATAGGATTCCACCTATTCCAGCTTCTCTAAAGCTTGAACACCATTATCAGAGATTTCTGAGCAGATTCAGGAATGGCTAATATGTCATTTTGATGTCTTAGCATGCTTGCTTCATGTTGAGTCCATGTCCCATATTCATGTCCATGCTACATAATTCTATTTTTTTTTTTTCTGATAAGTCATGCTACATAATTCATTATTGAGGATGCCTTTTAGAATTTAAGAATTAATCTCTTATATAACTTAAAGTCACTGGAAGAAAGAATGTTATTCATTCAAAATTTAAACACTACCATAACTAGATGTGAAGCACCTAAGTGGATGCAATGCATATTGTTATTTAGGACCTCATGTTGGATCTACAACTAAATGAAGAAGCATGAGACGAATAAACAAAAGAATAAAAGTTTGATAGAACTAGGAATTCCTAAGTGATTGCTGAATTTGATGTATTGGTATACTAAGCATGAGCTCTTTGTCATCTAAGAACTAATCAATATGTAAAACTAAACTAAATTCATCCTTGTCATGTGCTTTCTTCATAAGGTCATCTTCTCACAGTCAATCATGTTGAACAACCAATTTTCTTAAAGGCTTAAGTTTGTAGGATTTGGGTTTACAATGTATTTCATGCTCTTCAACACTTTCCCTCACGTGTAGGTTCTTTTTTTATGAGGGCTTACATGCAGGCTTAATAAATTGGGGAAATAAATATACGATGGTAATGTTCTAACTCATGACCTCTCACTAAACAATGTTATGATATCATGTTGGACAACCGGTTTTCCTAAAAGCTAAAGCTATGAAGGCGACTCGATCTGTCTAGCCACGTCCATGGGCTACCAAGGCGATGTGAGCTATAAAGGCCTTTTTTAAATAAATAAAAAAAAAACGAGGGTTCCCATAAATTAAATGTTTAGTGTCATGGCACACAACCTGTGCTTCAACATGTGATATTTGTCATAGTATGTACCATGATGCCTAGGATGGCATGTGCCATGATTCATGCCAAGACTCATGTCATGATGCACAACACATGTCATCGTCGATTCCATGACATATACCATGATGTGTGACATGTGCCACAATCAGTACCATGATACATGTTATGACTTGTGATATAATGCATAACTCATGCAACAGCTCATGCCCTAACTCGTGTCATGATGCGTGATGTGTGTCATCGCTCGTGCCATGATGTGTTTCATCACTTGTGCCATGATGTGTGTCATGTCTCTTGCTATGGTAAGATGATAGCCCCATGTTGCCATAGGTTATCAACTCATGCTACCATGGGCTATTGAATCATGTTGCAATAGGTTTCCAACATGTGCTGCCAATTCGTGGTTGTAGAGCATGCTACCACGGGTTATTGAGCCATGCTGCCACTGGCTGTTGAGCCATGAAAATGAGGCTTCCGAAAATTAAATGTTTAGTGTTGCGATGCTTGCTATTGCTCGTATCATAGCCTATGTCATAATATGTGATGTGTCCCACGGCCCGTTTCATGACTTGTGGCATGATTCATGCCATGACACATGCCATGATGTGTGACGCGTGCCATGACTCATTCCGTGACTAGTGATGTTTGCCACAACCCATGCCAAGACTTGTGCCATGATATTTGTGATGGCTTGTGTGATGACTTGTGGTTGATAATATGACACATGCCATGGTGTATAAGGAGTGTCACGATTCATGACATGACTCATGTCACAACCAGTGCCATGATGTGTGATGCATTTCATTGCTTGTGCCATGAGTCATGCCACTGGTCGTCTCATGACTCCTACTACAACTCGTACCATGCGTTTGACCCCCTATGCCATGATGTGTGATGCTTGCGACCGCCCTTGTCATGAATCATGCAAATGTTCAGTGTCATGATGTGTGACAAGTGCCAAATCCTGTGCCATAACGACTATAGGCTTGATGCACCATGACTCATTTTGACACTTATCATGGCACGTGGCAGGACACGTGGCACAATACTTGTCATGACATGGCTAATACACAAGCTTTTACGAGTATGCCACTAGCTACCTTGTTGTGTATTTAACAACGCCATTGATGGATTGGTGCTAATGTGGCTTCCTACCACTATGCCTTGACACGTTGTCAAATTATAGAGTAGGCTCAATTATGCAATGTTATACCTTGCTTATGAGCTCTTTTAACTTCTTGTGATTTCATAAGCTTCATTTTCATCTAATTATAGCATATTCTCACCCAAAATGCTATTTTACTATTTGTTAAGGTTTTTTTGAATTTTTTTCTTATTTATTATTAATTTTGGAATTTTCATCTCTTATAATTTTGACAAAGAATGGTGCATTAATCCATGGTTTCATGTTCCAAATATTGTTCCATGTGAAATACAATTTATAAAAATAATTAAGCTAATTTTTACTATTTTTCCTCATTTTTTCTTATATTTTATATTTGGGCCTAAAAAAAATTATTTATCATTTCCATGGGTACATACAATTTTTCCAAAGACATTTTTGCAAAAGAAACCAAATTAATGTGTTTTGAATTAAAATACACTATTATGTCTCTTCAAGTATGGGTGTTGTCTGCTCCAAGCACTTTGAAAAGGGCTTAAAATGTTTTTTTTAAAAAGGGGGTGGGGGGTTGTTTACCTGCATGAGCTAGGCAACAACTTAGGCATGTGGCACAACATGCCACCCCTAAGTCCATGACACACAACTTAGGCATGTGGCACAACTTAGGCATGTATGCTAACAATATTGTTGGAAGCTCTCTCATGCAATTGTGGTCACCCTATGTCTAGTTTCTTGGAAAAACTACTTGTCTCAAAAAACATGCCAATTGGCAAGCCATCATCATATGGAGGGTTGCACGTGCCTTTGGCTAGACATTGTCCATTGAAAGGCATGCAAATGTTCTACTCCCTCATACAACTATTGCCCCTCCCACACACTCTTATTGGTCCTTCCTAACCTAGAAGCCCTCGGCCCACCCACCTCATGGTTCATTAGGCAACACATGTCACTCTCAGAAAAACGTTGCATGTTGGAGTTCCACATGCCTTTGTCATGGTGTTTCCATCGAAAGGGCATGTGAACATTCAACTCATGCACTTGATGAGTGTCGTTTCCCTCCCACTCACGCTCAATTCCTCCACAACAAGGACCTCCTAGACACTTGCCTAAGGCTCATGTGAGCACTATACATGTTGCTCACAAAAAATCATCATTGGTGCAGGTTGCACACTCCTTTAGCATGACTTTGCAATGAAAGGGCGTGCCGACGTGCTACATTCTCTCCTCAATGAGTACCACATCCCTCCCACTCAAATCCATTCCTCCTAAGCTAAGTCCTTCACCACCCAATGGTGGCTTGTGTGGGCACTAAGAATATTCACGTTATCGTGCCTATATTGGTCCCATATTGTTCATGTGATGTTGTGCTTGAGTGAACTTGATTGTGTATGAGTGGTGTCTAGGTCATGTGGGTTAGTAGGTTCCTTACTTTGTCCTACATAAGGATATATTTTATGGGGAATTGATCCCTTTAGTACCAAGAAAACCTATTTCTATGAGGATATGTCACAATTGGTAAGCCCCTTTGCAAGGAAGCATATTTAATAGGATATTCTTGAAGAATTAGCAATTGAATGCAAAAAGGGTATTTGAGACAGTTTCGAACACAAGAGATTGATGAGCTTTGGATATCATCACTTGCCTATGAACAAAATCACACTAAACACACAAGTATTTACATTGTTCAGCATATACCCTACATCCACCGTTGAAGAGAGCAAAAAGAATTTCAAAGTTTTACAAAAGAGATCACAATCTAGAGCTTTCAAACCCAAAAGCCTTACACCTAAAACCTCTCTGTCAAAATGTTACTCTCTCTCTCTCTCAAATTTTCCCTATTAACATGGAATATAAATATAGGCAACCACTCCCTTTATTATGAAGGAAATTAATTTCTATCATTGCAATAAAAAGCCCCTGTACATAGAAGTATTTCTAATAGAAAATTCTGAAATTGAATGCAAATACAGTTTTGAGGCAATAGATGCATGATGCTTTGGATATCTATCATTGTCCTCTGATAATTTGGCACATGGGACTCTATCTAGAACAAAAGCTAAGGAAAAACCTTGGTGATTACAAAGCACATCTTTTATGAACAGGTAAGAGTTGTAAATGCACACTTAGTACTGAATGGAATCTAGCCATAGCTGAAGAGGGTTAACCATTGAGGCTATCCAAAGCTGAAGGCCTCTCCAATCTTTTAGTTGAGGGAGATTTTTCAATGGTTGTATCTTGGGAGAACAAGAAAGGAAGAGGCTCATGAAGGTTAGATAGGTGGCTCTGTCAAATCCTTGATATTGCCTCAAAGTTGGAGTGTGCCTTTTGTCAGATTCCTCAATTAGCTAATCAAGTAGCAAACTCATTAGCAAAGAGGGGTGCAAAACATTTTGACCTCCTTTGCGGAGGATTTTTTTATCTTCATGAGGAATTGAAACTCTTTCTTGCTTTTGATCAAAATGTTGTAAGGTTGTTATGGGGAGAAGGATTTCTAGGATTTCTCATCCTTCTGTGTACCTAATTATTTTTTGGCAATGAAATGTTTGTTTATGATTTAAAAAGTGCTGAATGGATTCTCCCTCTCTGTATTCCGAGCTGGTAAGGATATTTAAGCTTTTATTGTTAGAGTTAAAAAGGTTCTTCTTGATTTGTGTCTGTGCTATTAATAGTCTTGCACATCAAGAACTATGTTGCATGCAGAATTGAGATGGCACCAAAAATAATTTCAGTGAATTAAAGTGGCTTTTATCTATTCTCTTACTGTGCACTCCTCTGCAGGAACTTAATCTAGCAGAAGCTGTTGTAAATAGGTTGCAAACAGTAGGATTAAGGTTCTGTGGAGCTGCTGATCAGGCTCTTCCTAGATTGAGGGGAGCCCTGCCCGCTGGTATGTTAATATTCATCTTTATTGTGGGTTTTACATTTACATGTATATGTATAATGAATTTGTGCTCATTTCTCGCATCACTGATGCAGATAAACCTACACGCAAGGCACTTGATGAATTGGCAGATCTTTTTAGCTACTTAAGAGTTTGGAGGATCGAAAAACATGTTTTCATAGATGCCCTTATGCCCCCGACAGAGTCTTATCATAGGGATTTATTTTTTCAGGTACCAGAGCATCAGTCATATTTTTCTATTTTTACCATTAATTACATCAATCAAACACCTTGTATCACTCTCTCAAAAGCAGGTAACTTTATTGCATTTGCCTGGCATTGTGCAGCTATTTGGTAGAAAAGAAAAGAAAAAAAATGAAAAAAGGAGAAGAGAAGTAAGAAAGAGTTTTGCTGAACTGTTCTCTATAGTTGACACCCTTTACTTAATATATGCTTGCAAAATGGAAAATTATAACTGACAACTATACTCTTTACCCTTTACTCATTACTAGTTCTAATCTCAATAGTCTCCCTCAAGTTGTTGCTTGTATATCACACACGGTGACTGTTAGATAGTGTACAGTTATTTAGGTTATTTACTTTTCCTTTTCCTTTTCTTTCCTTATTGTATTGTGGGTCCCATTAACATGTGTATATATACCCAAGTCCAATGTGTATTATTTACAGTTTTTCAATAACAAAAATTAGGGATTTTCCCTTTTCTCTCTTTTCACATGATATCAGAGTCTAGGGAGAAAAAAACCCTAATTATTTTCGGTTTATCCGTGAATCCATTCTGGGAAATCTTTCAGTGACCGTGTTTCATTCCGGTCATCCTTCCCATCTCCTAAAGCTTTTAGATCAACCGTATCGCCGTCAGAAAACCCTCACCGCCGGCGACTTTTCCGACGACCTTTTCAGGCAAAACCCTTTTCCGACACGGACCATACCATCAGGTGCGCAAGGAGGAGATCTTCAAGTTTTCTCAAGGCACCGGAGGGAGACTCTCAGCCACACGCCGGCCACGCGCGTTTCTTCTCCAGCAGCCTGAATCTCACTCGCCGGTGCATGAGGGCGCGTGGAGCACTTTCCAGCCATGCGCTTCCACCTCTAGCCTCGCCTGACGCCGTCTAGCCACCCTCCATCTGTGCTTGTGCCATCCGAGCCCTGAAAGTGCATTTTTTGGAGTTTTTTGTCTCCATCAGCCCTCTAAACAGCCTTTCCGACGACCTCCAGTGACTTCCTCTCCACCCCGAGCCTTGCACGTATCTTAGGAAGTGTTCTTCTACCCTTCCAGTAGAGCCACATTTGTTTTTCTTTACTATTTGGTCTCTCACAGCCGCGGATCCTCGATTTTTCTTCTTTCAGCCGCGATCTGAAGCCGTATTAGGGCTCTCTTCGATCCAAACATATTTCGTTCTCCTGATAAGTAGATATGGCTACTAAAAGTTCCACTTTTTCCTCTGTCATATCTGGATCTCCTATGATTACTTTGGAGAAATTGGTTGGCAGTGAAAATTATTTGTCCTGGTCTGCCTCTGTGGAGCTTTGATTTATGGGTCAAGGTTATGAGGATCACCTTGTTACGCAAGAGGCGGATATTCCTGAGGTTGACAGAGTACAATGGAGGAAGATAGATGCACAGTTATGTAGTGTGTTATGGCAATCAGTTGATCCTAAGATTCTGCTTCATCTTCGGGCCTACAAAACATGCTTTAAATTTTGGAATCAGGCGAAAGGGTTATACACGAATGATATCCAACGTCTTTATAAGGTGGCTTCTTCTATTGTCAATGTCAGACAACAAGACATGGATTTATCTATTTATATTGGCTAGATTGCCTCTCTTAAGGAGGAATTCTTGACCGTGATGCCTCTTACTACGGGGAACACGATTGGCATAGGACGTGAGTCTCAAGGCCTCTATCACCTCACCTCGCCTTCAACTCCTGTAGTTTGCATTTCCACTAATGCTCCCCTCCTCATCCACTGTCGCCTGGGCCACCCTAGTCTATCCAAGTTCCAGAAAATGGTCCCTCGTTTTTCATCTTTGTCGTCGCTTGCGTGTGAGTCCTATCAGCTTGGGAAACATACTCGTGTCTCGTTCCCAAAGCGTTTGAATAATCGGGCAAAGTCTCCTTTTGAACTTGTCCACACTAATGTTTAGGGTCCTTGTCGGACCGCGTCTACTTTAGGATTTCAGTATGTTGTCACTTTCATTGATGACTATTCTCGATGTACTTGGTTATTTTTAATGAAAAATCGAGCTGAGTTATTCTCTATTTTCCATAAATTTTATGCTGAAATCCAAACCCAGTTCAATATTTCTATTCGTGTGTTGCGCGGTGACAATGCCAGGGAATATTTTTCTGCACCATTTACTTCCTTAATGTCCCAACATGGGATCATTCATCAGTCTTCTTGTACTCATACTCCTCAACAAAATGGGGTAGCTGAACGTAAGAATCGACATCTTGTTGAGACAGCTCGTACTCTCCTTCTCCATAGTCATGTTTCTTTTCGTTTTTGTGAGAACGCTGTTCTTACAGCATGTTATTTGATTAATCGTATGCCCTCATTTGTATTACACGATCAGATTCCTCATTCCCTTCTTTTCCCTGACCAACCACTTTATTTCCTTCCTCCTCGTGTTTTTGGTTGTACTTGCTTTGTTCATATTCTCACTCCTGGACAGGACAAACTTTCTGCCAGAGCCACAAAATGCATCTTCTTGGGATATTCCAGACTTCAAAAGGGTTATTGTTGTTGTTCCTCTGAGACTCATTGCTACTTTCTCTCCGCTGATGTCATTTTCTTTGAGGACTCACCGTTCTCCACCTCTGAGTCTCTTCCTATTTCTGAAGTCTTACCCCTTCCCATTATCTCCCCACTTGATGCAGTGCCTTCTCGCCCACTTCAGGTTTATCATCGCCGTCATTGTGTTGTTGTTCCTCCTTCTTTGGCCGATGTACCTGCTGACTCACTTCCTATCCCTTCAGCTTCTCCTGCCCCAGCTCTGCCTCCTTCTGTTGACTTACCCATTGCTCTTCGGAAAGGTAATCGATCTACTCATAACTCTCATCCCATTTACAATTTTTTGAGTTACCATCGATTATCTTCACCCTATTCTACATTTGTTTTCGCTATATCTTCTGTTTCTCTTCCCAAGAGCACCCCTAAGGCTCTTTCCCATCCAGGCTGGCGACAGGCAATGGTAGATGAAATGGTTGCTTTACACTCCAATGGCACTTGAGATCTTGTTGTTTTACCCTGTGGTAAATTTACAGTTGGTTGTCGTTGGGTCTACACAGTTAAGGTTGGCCCTGATGGTCAGGTTGATCGCCTTAAGGCCCGCTTAGTTGCTAAAGGCTATACTCAGGTTTATGGTTCTGATTATGGTGACACTTTCTTTCCTATTGCCAAGATAGCTTCTGTTCGTCTATTGCTCTCCATGGCTGCTACGCGTTCTTGGCCTCTTTATCAGTTAGATATTAAAAATGATTTCCTTCATAGGGATCTTGCTGAGGAAGTTTATATGGAGCAACCACCTGGTTTTGTTGCTCAAGGAGAGTCTGGTTTAGTGTGCAGGTTACACCGTTCTCTATATGGTTTGAAACAATCTCCTCGAGCATGGTTTAGCCGTTTTAGTTCTGTTGTTCAGGAGTTTGGCATGTTCCGCAATAAAACAGACCATTCCGTTTTCTATCATCATAACTCTTCGGGGCAGTGTATTTATCTGGTAGTTTATGTAGACGACATCGTCATTACAGGTAGTGATCAAAATGGTATTCAAAAATTAAAGCAACACCTTTTCACCCACTTTTAGACTAAAGACTTGGGGAAACTCAAGTATTTCTTAGGGATTGAGATAGCTCAATCCAGTTCCGGTGTGGTTCTTTCCCAAAGGAAGTATGCTTTAGACATCTTGGAAGAAACCGGTATGTTAGACTGTAAACCGGTAGACACTCCTATGGATCCAAATGTCAAACTTATACCAGGATAGGGGGAGCCTTTAGGAGATCCTAGGAGATATCGACGACTTGTAGGTAAACTGAACTACCTCACCATTACTCGTCCAGACATTTCTTTTCCTGTAAGTGTTGTTAGTCAATTCCTACAATCACCATGTGATAGCCATTGGGATGTTGTAATCCGCATTCTTCGATATATCAAAAGCACACCAGGCCAAGGTGTGTTGTACGAGAACAGAGGTCATACCCAGGTTGTTGGTTACATAGATGCAGATTGAGCTGGCTCACAGATCTAGTGCTGAAGCCGAGTATCGAGCTATGGTTCTGGTAACATGTGAACTCATATGGCTGAAACATCTTCTTCGGGAGTTGAGATTTGGAAAAGATGAACAAATGAAGCTCATCTGTGACAACCAAGCCGCTTTGTATATTGCATCCAATCCAGTCTTCCATGAAAGGACCAAACACATTGAAGTTGACTGTCACTTCATTAAAGAGAAGATTGCATCAGGATGTGTGGCGACTAGTTTTGTCAATTCAAATAATCAACTAGCAGATATTTTTACTAAATCTCTCAGAGGTCCTAGAATTAAATACATTAGTAACAAACTTGGTGCATATAACATATATGCTCCAACTTGAGGGGGAGTGTTAGATAGTGTACAGTTATTTAGGTTATTTACTTTTCCTTTTCCTTTTCTTTCCTTATTGTATTGTGGGTCCCACTAACATGTATATATATACCCAAGTCCAATGTGTATTATTTACAGTTTTTCAATAACAAAAATTAGGGATTCTCCCTTTTCTCTCTTTTCACAGTGACTAACACCCAGTGAAATGCATGAAATTTTACCCCCTTAGTAAGAAAACTTTTAAGTTGATAGCTAGTTTTTCACAAATGGTGTAGCTTTGATACCAACTGTGAAACACAACTGTTGTATGCTTGCAAAAGAAACATTTCCTTCGTTTGATTACTTTGGAATTGTATGGTAGGTTCTTGTGAAAATGGAATTCATGTTCTTCTAATGTTGGTCGGTAACCAAGTTAAAGTTTACTCAGCGCAGATATACTTAATGAAGGAGAACAATCCTGGATCACTCAAAGAGGGAGTATTGCTTGCAATTGGCGGTCGCTATGATCAACTGCTTCGTGAAATGTGTTTTGCATCTGTAACTCCCTTTAAATATTTATCATTTTTCTATTATTATTATTATTATGTGTGCATGGAAACACTATTTCAAACACATAAAAATGCTCCACGTGCAACAGAAACTTATATTTGGGCAATAAAGGTGTCCATGCATGTTATGTTGTAACAATATGGTTGTTCAAGCAAACACATTGAAGCAACATGGTTGATCATTGTTGCGTATGACATTAAGAAATACAGTGCCCTGCTTGGAGAGAAGTATATTTCCTGAGCTTGACACTTCTGTCTCTGAACATGGTATATTTGTTTTATTTGTGAACTTTGTAAAAAATATGAATTCTAATGTTTCTATTTTGGCAAGTTCCCTACTTTTGCATTCCATTTTTCAGGTTAGATTGATACATCATTGAATGGCTCAGAATGCATGCCTACAGCATTCAGTGTTATCTTACCTGTTGTGGGAGATACGTAGTAAAGTGAATAATCCGTTCTGCAGGATTATATGTACAGAAAGTACCTGATTATAGGGGGCCTGAAAAGATAATGTGACAAAAATGGGGGCTTCAGGAGGCACTTGTATTCCCCATGAAATTGCCTTTACCAGTCCTTTATGGGTTTTTTCCTTTTTCCTCTCACCTCAAACCCCAAAGCTTATACCACATTCACCACTAGCACCTCCATCACTTACAGCACGATTATCACAACTACAACTAACATTGTCACACCTGTGGCTGTGGGGATCCCTAACAGTAGGAAAGTTTAAAGTACCAAAAAGTAGTTCTTGGAGTAGGAGTTCGATTTCCTCTCCTTCCTCAAGCTATGTTGTTAATGTGTCATAATTCTCTCTCAATGGCTGGGTTGACCTCTGGTGTTGGGTTCAATTCTACTGGAATTTCCTTTCTTCTTCTAATTTTCAGCACCATTGGTGTAGCTTGTTCTGTTTCCTAGTGAATTATGTCTGTTAGTGCAATCATGACAAGCTTCCATGACCCTAAAGCACCAGAAGTTGTTGAGTTCTGTCATTCTAGGACCTAATATTAATCATAAAGATTTATATTAGCATTTATCTGTCATGCATTCAGTCAATTGAAGTTTTGTCTGGGGCTGAAGGAAGATTGGAGGATACTACTACTGATCTCCCTACTGAAGTAATTGCCTCTTGGAATAGATCTTTCCTGTTTTAGTCGCATGATTTTGAGATGACTACATCTCTTTGTTAGTGCTTTGTTTGCTTGCTTGGAATAATTGACGCTCAACTTTAATGAGAAGTTTCATTGCAGTCCCAATTTTCTGTAGGCAATCCCACATGTCTTGGATGTTTGCTAGTTCTTCCAAAATGTTAGGCCAATTTTTCCACGTGTACTTTCTGTATCAAATTCCAGGAATGGACCATTATCCACATTTGTCAACATGCATTATAATTTACAATTACAATATTATAATAACTACCTTATTAGTGATTTCTCCCTTCTCTTTCACCCAGAAATCAAATCCTCCGGGTGCTGTTGGGGTCAGCCTTGCCCTAGAGACAGTGATTCAGCATTCTTCCATGGATATCCGACCTTTTAGGTGCAACCTTCTTTGTGTCTTTGTCTTATTCATTTTCCTCATTCTTTTTTCTCCTTGTAAATTTTGACTTTACCGGTCACTATCCTCAGAATAATCCATACACTGTTTTCCTTACTGCTGCAGAAATGAAGTTGGTATTAATGTTCTTGTTTGTTCAAGAGGAGGAGGTGGGTTATTGGAAGAACGCATGGAACTAGTTGCTGAGCTATGGGAAGAGAACATCAAGGTTGGAGATTAAATTTCTGAGAGGCTGCAATACTACAATGCTCAACTTTCTAATATACCTTTTTTTTTACTGTCTGTCCATCAGGCTGAGTTTGTTCCTGTATCTGATCCAAGCCTTACAGAGCAGTATGAATATGCAAATGAGCATGATATCAAGTGTCTTGTTATTATAACAGACACAGGTGTATCCCCAACAGGTTTTGTTAAGGTAACAATATTACTCATCCAAGAAGCTCATTTCTGTAGTTATTAATTGCTTTCTGATGAACTACACTAACAGGACTATTACCAGCATTGCTTGTGTATTTTAAAAGAAATGAATGCCAGTGTCTTATTTTCTTCTTCTATTTTTATCATAATTTTCAAAACTCTCTCCTTTTTTCCTATTCAATAGATAAAAAGGTTTGAATTCCATTTGTTATGGCCAAAACAGCCCAAAACATAATGAAACAGCTTAATATCACCCATTTTTGTTTTATATTCTTCTCAATCTGAAATCATTTTAGTTTGTTCTGGAAATTTAGGTCTATTTTGGCCATTAGACCAAAAATGTTTATTTTAACAGAAACCTTACTTCTGTCAATTCTTTTATCATGATTTATAGGTAACTTATCTAATTTAAAAGAACTATGTCTTCAAACTAGGGATCATGTGAGACCGTGTTTTGTCATTATAGAAATAGGACTACATGCTTCTTCCTTTCTTTTCCAAAAATATTAATAGTTTTATGTGATATATTTTTTTGATAGGCAAGTAAAATGAGAATATATATTAAAAGCACCAAAAGGAATAGCACCAAAGTACATAGGATGTATACAACAAATGCCAAAAGGCCAAGGAAAAAAAAAAAGCGAACACAAAAAACTACTCCATCCCTCAACATGAACCCAACCAATCTACAAAATCAATTAAAGGCATGAAACCCTCATTTATGCACAACTTCACCCACAATAAGAGATGAACATAGGTTTGAGAAGAAAAAATTGTATTTCTCATACATGCTCAAAATTGGGTTTACATGGCTATATATATATCTACAACTATTGTACAAAAGGGAAAAAAGGAAAAAAGACAACTTGTTGGAGAACATGATATTCATTGTGGGCCCAAATCCAACAAGTTTAAGTTTTTAGGAAAATTGGTTGTTTAACCTAGTATCAAAGTCTTGTTTGATGGAAGGTCATGTGTTCAAATCTCAATATTGTTTGTTTTTTTTTCTCCAATATATTAAGCCCACATCCACATGTAAGCCTAAAAATGAAGTTTACATGTGAGGGAAGGTGTTGGAGATTATGATAAACACTATGGGCTCAAATCGTACAAGTTTAAGTTTTTAGGAAAATTGGTTGTTCAACACAACTATACAGAGAAATAATAACCTAAAAATCAGGAAAAAAAAAAATTAAATAGGGCATGGTATTAGGCTTTAAGACTATTGACTCTGCTAATTTTATTCCCCAATTGGTTGCAAGAAATTAGGAATTGACTACATCAAATTAGGACATATTACTAGAATCCTAATTTTTCCAAAAGAGATTGGTAAGGAAAGTGCTTTTGAGGCTTTGGTTAGACTTCTCATTTTTAAATGATTTTCAATTATTTTCTTTCCATATTGTGCAAAAAAAATGCATAAGAGAGTGACTCTCCCAATTGTTTTTTCTTTTTTTCAACAAAAAAGACATGCCAACCTAAGAGAGTCTCTCCAATCATGGAAGAAAGGACCCATGATGCACCAAACAAAGATAACAACAACCACCATAAAACCCTAGTCTTGACATAGTAAAGAAGGATGTGGATTCTTCCTCGACTTTATAGAGAAAAAATATGTTAATTAACAATCATCCTCTTCATTCGAGCTAATCTAAAGTCAGCACCTTACCCCAACTAGATGGGACCCATGTATTCCATATTATCCCCAATGAAGAGGGAATGACACAAGCTGGCTCCAAAACAAAATAAAGAGCTTTGACATAGAAAACTTCATTACTAGAATCCCTCCAAACAATCCTATCCTCCCCTTCCCTATTCACTAACTTCCCTTGCAATTTGTAGAGAAAACGTTCTATATCATCCAACTCCCAATCATTCAAATTCCTGGAAAAACGATGGTTCTAGTGTCCTTCTTCACAAGTCCAGTCTCATGAATCTACTGTCCATGCCTCTTTTAAAGAGGCTAAGGCAAAAAAAGTGGGGAAGGAGACACAAAGATTTTTCACCATACCACATGTCTTTCCCACCCCCCTTCTTCTTTCCCATATTTACCACCTATTATTTGCTTCTAGAGCACTTCCCTTTTAGATGCTTTTTTTTTTTTTTTTTTGATAGGAAACGACAAAGAGATATATTGATAGAAAAAAAAAGTACAAGAGAAGGATGAGGAATCCTCCCACCAAAGAAAAACTGAACTACAAGAATACAAAAACAAGAAAAAACAATGTAAAAACAAACAAACTCTCTAGATTAGACCAACCCATTGGAATTACACACTGCTAGCCAATCAAATTGTAACACATTAAGGGGAATCCCCTTAAAAACCTTGGAACAAAAAGCCCAAAGAGAAGCAAGGAAATGAATAGAATCCCAAAGATTCTTTGAATTCTTTGTTTTATCCTCAAATATCCTCGCATTTCTTTCTCACCACACAACCCAAATTAAAGCAATGCACACAGTTTGCCACAAAACTATCCCTCTCTTAGATAAACCAAAACCCTTATAATTGATGGACAACATGTCAGAAATGCTCCTCGGGGGAACCCAATCCATCTTGGCTAGTTGAAATAATCTATGCCACAACTCCATCGTCAAAGAACAATGTAGGAAAAGATGATCTGCTGATTTTCCATGCTTCATGCACTGCTTACAAATGTTAGGACTAAGAGCTTTGTAGGATCTTCTCAATTGTAGCAAGTTATTAGTATTTACCTTCTTGTGTGCCACTAACCAAACAAAGGACTTGACTTTGAAAGGGACTTGAGAATTCCAAATGAACTTAGTAGGGAAAACTGGAAAAGAACTAGAAAATTGGGATAAGGCAAGAAAGAAAGATTTGACTATAAAAAGCCCTAAAGAAGATAAAGATCAAGATCTCGCATCTAAAACCGATGGTGATAAATGCAGACAATCAAGTGACCGCATGAGGCCTTCTAAATCTTCTATCTCAGAATCGGAAAGGTCACGGTGGAAATTAAAGTTCGAAGAGAAGGGACAAGTAGAACCAAGAATTGAGGATATTGGAATATTTTTATCCATGACTACTCTAAATAGTCTTGGATATTGGGATACCAAAGGTTGGTCCCCCCACCAAAAGTCTTCCCATAACCGAATTCTTTCCCCATCTCCTACCACAAACCGAGTATACTTGGAAAACTCCTAAAATACTTGTGCAATAGCCTTCCAAGGACAACGATGTGACCGTCTGACTATAGTGTTGGCATCCCAACCATTGGAATGTGACCCATAAATGCTTAAAATAACTTGATGCCACAAAGCTAAACCCTCCCTAGGATACCTCCACAACCATTTCCCTAAGAGAGTGAGATTCCTTAGAGAAATCTTCCCAAATCCCAATCCCCCTTTTGCCTTCGAATTACACACTACATCTCAACTAACAAGATGATCTCTTTTACCTTCCCCAACCCCTAACCATATAAAATCCCTTTCAGATGCATATGGCCAACACCATTTGCAACAAAGGGCTCTATTAAGCAAAGAGAGGCATCTAACACCCAAACCTCCTTTCCTCTTCACCATGCAAACAATCAACCACTACATTTTTTCTCTAGAGTCCCACCTCCCCATAGGAAATCTCTTTGGATCTTCTCTAGCCTCAATTTGACTTTCCTTGGAATACTAAACAAAGACATAAAATAAATAAGCAAGTTGGATAATGTGCTTTAGATCATAGTAAGCCTCCTCCTTTTTTAAATATATTGTCTTTTCCACATTATTAGCCTTTTACAAAACCGCCCTTCCACATTATCTCAAGCCACTGCTGATTTCTATGGGGCACCCAAATGAAAACCCAAGTGGTCAACAACTCTATTATCTTGTAGCTAATCTTAGACGCTAACTCCTCCACATTGTAATCCTTCTAATTGGAATTGACTCACCCTTTTCTAGATCTATTTGCAGACCCAAAATGGCCTCAATCCACCTAAGTAACTAACATAAGTTGGTGATCTTGAGAAGCCTCACAACATACTAAGGTATCATCAGTAAATAGGAGATAGGATACTTTCATGCCCTCATCATCTCTTTCCCTCATCTTAAACCTGAAAGGTAGCCTCCCTCTCTAGCCCTCTTGAGAAGACTATTATGAGCTTCCATACTAGCATGAATAAATAGGGAGAGAGAGAGAGAGAGACCCTTGCCTCAAACCTATAGAGCCTCAGAAAAAGCTTGAGGGAGTGCCCTTTAACAAGAATAGAAAATCGGTAATTCGTGTGACTATACACTTTTTTTATATCAAGCTTACATAAGATTCCATGGGCATCATTTTTCATTATACAATCAAAAACCTCATTGGCTATGAGCACTGCATCTAGAATTTTTCCCTTAATGAAAGCATTCTGGTACTTTTATACCACTTTTACCACTACTTTCTTGAGTCTACTAGTCAATACTTTTGCTAATAACTTATGCAAACTTCCCACTAAGTTTTCTGGCCTAAAGTCTTTTAGATCTTTTGTGCTCCTTATTTTAGAATCAACACAAAAAATGTACCATTGAGGCTTTTTTCAAATCTACCCTGAGAAAAAGTATACTGGTTTATTTTTACAAGTTATATAGAAGATTTAAGTAAGATTGGGTATGCTGGTTTATTTATCTTAAAATAACTGACATAGGGGTTTCATTTTCCTGACAAAAAATAAAAATAAAAAATAAATAAAAAAGGGTGGGGCATCCCTTTGTAAACAAATGGAATAAAGCTCAACGCCAGTGCATATCCTATGATGAAGTGTCTGCAGGCTGAATAAGGCCATGGGAGAGTTCCAAGGATGTACGTCATGTCAATTACTTTCATTTTCCATGTTCATCCTTACTTTCCATAATCTGTATTGTATCTGTACTAATTCAATCCTTCAGACTTTTACTACCTTTGATTGATTCTTTTTCTAGGTCCGCCATCTTGAACTTAAGAAGGAGAAAGAAGTTGGAAGAGAAAACCTTGTCAAGTTTCTACATTCAATTGCCACACAGTTCAGAAACCTCTCAATTTGGAATTAGGCCTTTTTTTTGGCAAAACCCCACTTCCTCAGGGTTGTTCTACTGATGGCATGATATATCACTATTATCAAAATGATGAAAAACCCCTATTATAATTGGAGGCAATCCAAAGCAGTAGCAGTTGTGGTAGCAGCTTTTTCTTTGCTTCAAGAACAATCCAATGGTCAGTATACACTAGTAGTAGTTTCTTGGGATTTCCCTTTCTCTTTACTTTCAGGACAAACCTTTTTCTTATGTTGTAGTAGTGTGTGTTTTACTTGTAGTAATGGGAATAGTAGCTCAAGTTTTTGCTTCAAAAATAAAATTTAAATTTTTTGTGTGGTCAAAGATTGTCAGTTTTATTAGCTGTGGCAAAAGCCTTTCAACCTGCATTTGTATGTGGTTAAAGTAAGATCATTTTGAATGTTAACTATTGAATGTGTGCAACTGGTTTTACCTGTTCTTGAAGTGAAGGCATGTTTATGATTTGTTAACTACTAAGCCTGTTGAACTGATTTTACTATAACAATTATTCAAAATTTCAGTCAGCCTTTTCAAAGGCCTTTCCACTTGCATTTATGTCTTGCTTGGGTAAAGTCCATTTTCAGGCTATTGTTGATTATCTAATTTTTATGATTGATTTTGTACTGTTTTTTGTATCTAATCTCTTACTTTCAAAGCCTTCATTTGAGTTGATCACTTAGTTCATTCTCTAATTCTCACAATTATGTTACAGAAGTTGCAATTCTTATCTGGAAACCTGTTAGAGCTCAGAAGGATCAAACTACCAATAGGAATATAGGATTCAACAATCATCTACCAGAAAGGAGAAGGGAAAATTAGTCAAATTTTTGCAGTCTCAATTTTTGAAACTTGTGTACATATATACTTACTCCATTCGTAGGCAGTGTGAATACAGCAATATGTAGGTTTATTCAATAAGTTGTGTGACTGGGTTAGCAACCGTCATCACCTTTGTACGTGGAACAAAAGAGCAACATAGAAAGACCCGATGAGTGAGTGAGAAATACTTTTGTTATTTTTCCCCAAAATCATACGTGTATACAACAATTCTTTTTTACAACAATGTATAATTAACATCTCCTTTGTTTTGATCCTAGATTCAAGTCTAATATCATTCATTGTTCTTTGTGTTAGTTGAATTTTAGACTGCATTGGATTATCAACCCTTTTGGACCGTCCATCAATCAGCTTCTGATATTAGGATGACCAATTTTCAGACTACTCATTCTGAAAGTGTTAAAAAAACTTGCATGCATATGTACATACGTGGATGCTCTCAAGCTCATTAGATTTGTATGATTCTTTTATTACTATTATTTTCATTCTCGCATTGAGGGATCTCTCTATATCATTTCCAATCTTCTGTCCTAATTGTTGATCCCAAAATCTTGGGTCATAGTTCTTTTAATTGTCTCTAGGTTGTCCACCTTAATCATCTACACGTGTACAGAAGTTTCATTTTCAAATTTTGTATGCATCAGATGCATTTATCGCTTCAATTTAACAGTCCTTAGCATAACATGGATATAGGGGATCTGTTTATATTGCCTTGTGGTGAAACAGAGATGAAATATGAATGTGGCTTGATTAGATAATTCCTTCTGTGTTTGGCAATATCCTCTTATTGTGAGAAAGTTCATGTGTATTAAAAATCTCAGAAAATGTAGATGTTTCCTGTTCTACTTCTTTTGTAAGCAGTTCTTTAGTAAGATTATTCGCCTCTGGAGTCAAAATTTTCTTCATCTTGGTTTGATTATGGTGGGATCTCAACTTTGCTCATTGGTTGTATCTGTAAATCTAGTATATGCTCCTTGTGGTTCTCATGTGTATGATGCAAATCACTGTAGTTCAATGTGAGAGTTTCTAATGGAAATTATGTACTATTTTGGAGGAAGTTTGTGATATATTTCGTCTTTCAAATGGGTATTATTTTGGAGGATCATCCACTGAAACAGCCCAGCATTTCTGATGGAGTTTGTTCTTGAATGTTGAGGAAATTTTGAGTGGTTGATGACATTAGATAACCAACTTGTGTGTTCTGATTTTAGTCTTTTGCACAGGAATATTCTACAATGGTTACCTACTGAAGTTTTATACCCACTTACATTGCTTGTACCTGGTCACTTCTTTTTTTCCCCTGCTCATATTATTCGGGCTTGATCACATTCTTCATAACCTAATTACTTTTTCCATATGATTATCATATATATATATATTTTTGTACCAATCACATTCTCAATTATATCCTTCTTACTTTTGTCATTTTTTATATTCTCTACACATGTCTAAGAGCCCGTTTGGCAATATTTTAAAAATAATATATTTTTAGCTTAAAAAGTGTTTTTAAAGAAAAATAAGGTGTCTAATAAAATTTAAAAATACTTCTAAATTTAAAAAAAAAAAAAAAAACACTTATAATGTATTTTTTTTAGAAATATCTGATAAATAATTCCATTATAAACACTTTAAAAATAAAATACTTTTACTAAAAATATTGTGATGTATTCTAAGAGTGCTTTGAAAGTGATTTTAAGATGGTTAAAAGCATTTTCCATAAGCAAATTAGGTATCTGATAAAGTTTTGAAAAGCATTTTTAGAAATCTAGAACATCATTTGAAATGATTTTTGGATAACACTCAGTATGTGCTTTTAAAAAGCACTTTTTCATCATGCATTGCATTGCGTTTTTGGTTTATATCTAAGGGGACATCGACTTGTACCCACTGTTTTCTATTTTGAATGCATCATTCTCTATAGCATCTGCATGCAATGCAGTTTATTCAAGGTAGGCTCATGAAAACAAACTGCCCAGAAAATAGCTAATTAGCCAACACACAATGAACTACAAAGGAGACAAGTGATTAGAAGTTACAACACAAAAGAATGCAAGTTATGCAGAAAACTACTTTCCCAGAGAAGGTAAAATCATAAATTATCAGAATTGAATACAAGAAAGAACTAGCTCAACAGTTACATAATTGATAATACAACAGCATGAGGAAGTAGTGGTAGCTGCAGCAGCAGTTGTAGTTGTAGTACTAGTAGCAATTCAGAAAATCACATCTTTCCCTTCCTTCTACACTTTCTTCCTCCCAAGAACCCAAACCTGAACCCTGAACTTGCCACGATGAACCAAGAGTTTGAAGCCCTTTTCACTCACTGCCATGGATGTTTTTTTGGTTCATCTTTGTCTAGAAGTTGTGCTGCAAGAACAAGTTTTCTTGAGGAGAAGCAGGCCCAATCTCCTCCTCCAAGCTTCTCAGCCCGTCACCGCCATTTCCTCCACTGCCTAAGTTTCTTGCTTCCAGGTTTTTCCCATCAACATCTGCTTCAGAAACTGAGGACTTCCTTCTCTGGGAGGAAGCAACACTGGGGAAAGTTATCCATGATGGAGCTCTGAACTCAAATCTTTGATCTTCTGCTTCTGCAACGTCGGTTTCTGAGACTGACTGGTTTGATGATCTCTGAGAGGATTTCTTGTGCAGTCTACTACTTCCCAGTACCACCTCAGTTGGCAAGATCGGTTGCTCGTTGCATGGGCTGCCCATCAATTGTGCAAGCGCTCGTTCCAGAGCTGTTGTTACTTTGTCCATTGATGGCCTCTCTTTCCCTCTCATTCTCACACATTTGTAGGCCACTGTTGCGATCCTTTTCAACGCTTCAAGGTCAGATGGGGGCTTCAGAACTGGATCCAAAATGGCTGATATGTCTCCAGATTTGATCAGAGGAACAGCCCATTCAACTATGTTCCCCTCATCAAACTGCATATCAATGGCTTTTCGCCCACTTAAGATTTCCAGAAGTAGTACACCAAAGCTGTAAACATCGGATTTGGTTGTAAGGTAGTGAAGTCTATAGTACTCAGGATCAAGGTACCCAAAAGTCCCAGCTGGGGGCTCGGCCAGTGGGGAGCCACTATCAGCAGGTCCCAACAATGAAAGACCGAAATCAGCAACACGGGCATTGTGTTCTTCATCAATGAGGATGTTTGATGACTTGATGTCTCGATGAATCACAGGCGGGCAGGCATAACCATGCAAGTACTCAATTCCCCGAGCTGCCTGCACTGCAATGGTGACCCTTCTTACCCAATCCAATTGCTCTTTTAGGGCCTTGTTCTTCCCATGGAGATGCTGGTGTAAGGACCCATGTGCCATGAACTCATAAACCAGAAGCCTTTCCCCACCTTCTTCACAATAGCCAAGCAGATTAAGCAAATGAGCATGGTTTAATCTCGATAGGAGGTCAAGCTCGGTATGGAACTCCTTGGAATTCTTCTTCATGTCAGAAGACATTGTAGCCCTTTTAACTGCAACCACTGTGCCATCCTTCAAAACCCCTTTGAAAACGCACGAAAAGCTTCCCTTTCCCACTTGAGATTCTTCCTTGAACCCGCCTGTGGCTCTCTCAAGTTCATCATAGGTGAAGGTCTGAGCTCTTCTGATCTTAAGCTCATCCAAGTCAGGCCGGATCTTACTGTTATCATTCTGGAAAGAAGAACCATTAGCTTTGCCTTTCTTGGACTTCAATCCTTTGTCTGAACACCGACAGTTCCTCAACTTGTAGCGAACATATAGAATTGTGGTTAAAGACACAATGCTGACCAAGAACACAGCAAAAGCAATCTCTGCTACAACTACAGGCAATTGTAGTGACCAAAACCTTTCAGTTTTCCTTCCTGTTATGGCATTTGCATAAGAGGAAGAAGAACAATTCGAGAAGCATTCAGCTGAGTAACAGCCTGAGCAGTTAAATTCACACTGTCGATCAGATTTCAAAGTGCATTCAGCTTTCTGGTACATGTCATCCAGGCAGGCACTGCTGCAGGGCAAGCAGACATGAGAATTTAGAGACTTGCAAGGCGGGCTTTCATGGTTAAATTCATAGAACCCTGGAAGGCAAGGACTAGGGGTGCAAAGCCCAGGAGATACAGCTAAAGGGAGCGATGAGGGAAACCCGAGACCCCAGCAAACAGGAAGGAGAGATTTCTCAGCAAGGATTCCACAAGTGAAATAATTCCCAGCTGCAATTTCATACACCTTAATGCCATCAGGAGGTAGAGTACTTGTCTTGACACGAAAACCCCAACAAGTCACCCCACGATCCGAGCTCCTGATTCCACAAGCATGAAATTTCCCCCCCACAACTGAAAGCATTGGATCTTTTGGAGCCAAGTCTACATTGCCTTGTCCAGTGTATGCAGTAGATATTTCTTCCTCAATGTCCAAACTCCTTCCCCCCCAACAAAAAACTCTTGAGTTAACCCCCTCCAAAATGCCACAAACATGGTACCCACCAGCTGCAATCTTCTGGAACCTCATTTCTTGAGGGATTAAGCTCGTTACCCGGCTACTAGTTTCATCCCCCCAACAGAAAACAGTTCTATTTTGAGAAAACAATCCACAGTTGAACTCTGACCCAGCAGAGATGGACTGCAACTGCCCATCAAACCTATAGCTTCTAGTCATGTTATACCCCCAACAATCTACAAGAGAATAGTTCCTAAGCCTTCCCGTCAAGGGTTCTCTCAATCCACATAAATGGTAATCGCCTGCACTAATTTCTAAGTACTCAGCCCCTTTGATCATGGGTTGAGGAACACCCATTTGAACATAACGACTACTTCCCCAGCAGTAAGGCTGGTTAGAATCCACTAAAAGCCCACATACGAAGCCGTCCCCGGCGGTTAGTCCCATAAAGGGGAAATGGGCAGGGGTTCCATAGATTATAGCAGAATTTGATCCATAACAAGTCACAAGATGAGACCCATCTGATTTTAGACCACAGAAAACAGGGCCATTCTCACCATATGAAATGGCTATGGAAGACATGGAACCTAGGCCTGAAACTAACCACCATAAATTTGAGAACACCACTAAGACTCTAATTTGTACAAGAAATACAGCTTGCGATGTTTGGATCTTCAAGACCCAGTTGAGAAAATGTTCCAACAAACTCCTAGAAATTCCCATTACAGAACCCTAAGTCCACTGTTCAAAGACAATCAAATGTCCACCAACGGAACAGCTAGAGGGGAAATCTAGTACTCCTGAATTGCATTCTGCTTTCTTGCTCCAAACCCCAGATGAGAAAAAAAGATAACTGTGGTTCTTCAACCAGAAAAAAAAAATATTAAAAAAAAAATATTAAAAACTACACAATGGAAAGGAAACTTGTTCTTCTGCTGACATTTATCTATAACACTGAAACTCCTTTACAGTTCATTTTCCACAGTTGAAGAGAAAGGAAAACAGCAATATCAAGAAGATGTAATAAAAACCCACATATGAGAACCTTTTTCTTGGACAGCCAAACTCACCAATATCCAGATAATGAAAAGAAAATGCCAGAAATCCCTACTCAGAGAGGAGTTTATTCAACCTCAGACAAAAACTCATTACCTAAACCCTTCTTCTGCTATTCCTCTCAAGGACAACCCATGAGAGAAATTCAATCCAGTTCTCTTTTGTCCCAGAGAACTGGGAACTCGGCAACGAAACTGAACAAGAGAGATCAGTTTCTGCAGCGTTTTGGATCAAACAACACACACTACGACACATTTGAAGCCATGCACACACCCCCACTTTCTTTCAACTTCAACTGTCCATTATTTTCCCTCTACAAGCTTTCATGCAGCATACTGCAGAAGTGATGAAGTCCTTAGAAAAAAAAAAACAAAAAACCCATGAAAGAATGGATTGTTGGAAACTTGTTGCAGAAAATTGAAATGGAGTTGTAGGCAAGATCGGAGAGAGAGAGAGAGAGAGAGAGAGAGAGAGAGAGGGAGAGTGCAATAATGGCATTGAAGATGGAGGTTCTCAATATGGGCTAGTGTAGGTGAAGGCAATAAATGAAAATTAAATGCATATTGATCTTTTCATGCCTGGATTTCTGCACACTTGTCCACATATTTTTTTCTCAATTTTCTTTTCAACTCTACTATGGACTAAGAATTTAAGATTGAATCTCACTCTAAGATTTGTTTCAAATCCTCTTATACAATACTTCTTTGCCAGTCAGCAATCTTTGTTTTCTTTCTTCATTTTTTTTAATATTCTCATCTTCTCTCTCTCTCTCTCTCTCTCTCTCTCTCTCTCTCTCTCTCTCTCTCTCTCTCTCTCTCTCTCCCTCTTTCCCCCCATATATATACACACTACAACTGCCCTTGTAACCCTAAGACAAAACTTCTTTGATTTCCCTTTCAAAATATTTGTTATAATTTTATATAAAAAATAATTAAGTGTAAATAAAAATAAAATAAAATAAAAACCATTTTATGCTTTTATCTATGTCTATATTTATTCCTTAATTTTTTTAATATATTAATCTTAAACTATGTGGAAGTAAGACCTTATCTTTGGATTTTTCATCAAAAACTAGTTGGGAAAACCTTTATTACAAACACATTAATATTAACTTAATTTTTCATATAATATATTTGAATATGCCCAATTTATTCACATACTTATGGTAGAGTTCATTCATTTTTAAAAAAAAAAAATCCTAAACACTTACTATTTGATATTTGAGTATAATTTAGAATTAATATTATCTAAAAAAATGTTTAAAAAATCAACTAAGATAAGAGTGAAAATATTTGGATTATTTATATCATTTACCCTAAACTTAAAGATATTCATAGGTTGAATTGATTCATTTGAGCACGAAAACACAAATATATTTTATTTAATTCAACATACATATCTTTTATTTGATAGTATAATCGATTTCATTGTGTATTATGAAATAAGACACTCTTTATAGGGTTGAAGATTTTATAAAGCCAGTATCTATCATGCGGATATTTTTCGCTTTGGACCCAAATAAATCATTATGTCATATGGGATAAGACAACCCCTTTAAGGATCAAGAAGATTATAACATGTAACTCCACCACCTATATATTTTCGTTGTAAGTCTAAATAAATCCTCATAGTTTTAAAACACATCAACAAAATTAAAAATAACTCATATTTATATATTTATATAGTATTAAGAGTTATGCTCCCTTTTTTAAGTTTGAAATTTTTTGAGTTATTGTGGCGGGGAGGAGAACCCAAGAAAATTATTTTATATTCACAGTAAATAGCGATGTTTCTCTTTCTTCTTGTCTCTCTACACAATTGAGTTCATGACATCCTCTCCGAGCAATTCACATATATTAAATGAGTTAGTTAGATTATCATCAACATAGAAATAAACTAAAATATTCGCTTGAGCTTAATAAAAAATTTGTGCTTTTAAGTGGTGTTTGTTTTTTTGCCTTTTTGCTGAAATCAATTTAGTTTTAGAATTTAGGTTGTTTGTTTTTCTACTTTTTCATGATTTATTATAATTTTTTTACTAAATAGAAAAAGTCAAAATATGTAGCTTTTTCTAAATAAAAAAAATAATATATTGGTTTTTTTTTTACTTTTTAATACTTAATAAAAATAAAATACTACAAAAACAAACAACCTAATATTTAACACTATTAAGTATTAAGGTTCTATTTAGTATTAAGTAAAAAAACAAACACCACCTTAGTCAAACCCTTTTTAGTAATCCATATTACAGATTTTAGAAATATCATTTAATTGTAAAAAAAGTAGAAAAATAAATGAACAACTCAAAAATTATGGTTAGAAAATTGTTGCAAGTTTCAAAAATTAATTTTTTTTTAAATATATATATTATAATTATGATAAAATGTAAAAACTCTTACATAAAAAAATATAAACTTACTCTATTTTTTAAAAGTTACTTTCAAAATTATTAAAATGTAAGGTAATATAAAAATTTAATGCTTCATGTTTTTTAATAATTTTAAAAAATTCATGTTTTTAAAATAATTATCCAAAAGTTCATGAAGCACTAAGTGTTCCATAAATTAGGTTAGTAAATTACTATAAACATATGTTTGGAAAAAAAAAATTAAATAATTTATTCTATTTCAATATAAAAAAATCAAATTTTAATTAAATAAATTATTATAATTTAAGAAATAAATGCATTTAGGGTTTAAGATCCTAGTGTCCTACAATCTTATTAATTAATGGGAGTCACCAAAACATTTGTAAGGGACTTTTCATAATTAATGAAACTTGTCTTTGACTCTAATCTTTTTAGAAACTTATTGAATGAATAATCAAACAAATTTTTTTTATCTTTATTTTTATTTTTATTTTTTAATAATTCCACTATGTGGCCACCTCATTAATAAATAATAATTTTTTTAAAAAGGGGTAAGGGCCTTTTTACCTTCTTTTGAAATTCAATAATAAAACAAGTAATTTGTTGGGATAGTGGTAGACAGGAGTGTCATTTCGTTACCAACTACCCTAAATTAGGAATATTATCTTAATATTTTTGTTTTTTCTTATATATTTATTAATAATAAGCCTTACTTGGAATGGCTACTAAGAGGTCATTTGTTACTTTTAAGCTTAATAAAAGGTTTTATAACCCTTTAACTAATTTTATTAGAAGAACTTACTATTTTTGAAAAAACAATAATAATAATAATAATATGGAATTAAAAATTATACTTTTTCTCAATATATATATATATATATATATATATATATATATATATATATATATATATATATATATATATATATATATATATATATATATATATATATATATTACCTTTAATAAAACTTTATATTATAGATCCATTTTTTTTTCTAATACAATTGTTTCATCCAAAATAACACAAAAATGTTAATTATATTATATGTACTGTTGACAGATCGAAAGGTTGGCCGCGTCCATCAACTCCCATTGTATTCATCGTGGACGCTTAGGTGAATGCACTATAAGGAAGAGTTGGTACCGCATCACATAATTAATCTTAAATTAAAATTTTCATTGTATAAAATAATAAAAAAAAATATTATATCATTTTTCTTTTTATTATAAAATAGAGACTTAATAGAAAAGTAGGTCAAAGTAGGAGTGGGATGGGTGGTTTTTATTCGGCTGATCTTTCACATTTATTAATTCATAAAATATTCGATAGAGTTGTCTTTTTCTGATTATGTTTTTGTATATTTAATATATGTATTTATGAGAATTGTGTGGTCCATTCTTCTTGGGATTTTAATAAAGAAAAAGATTATTAGGTTAAAGAATTTCAACTTTCATCCTTAGGGTTTCAAAACGACACATGTTTCAACTTTTTGTTAGAATGATGAATGAACTGTTCTTCATGTGGAGACTTTTGTGGTCATGGAAAGTGACCTTGTCACCCGTGGGTGACCTCCATCTTTGTGCCCAATAGATTCGTCAAGGGTTAGGGTTTTATTTTTCAAATTATTTAAAAGTCCTACTTTCAAAATACTATAACAATCATATTTCTAAATTTCGAAATTTATATTGAAACTATTATAATTTCAAGGTATAAATCTTTTCTTTGATTCAAAGCTATGAGTCATGTTACTCGTATCCAATCTGTACCATCTATTTATATTTACTCTCATCATTTTCTCACCATCTCACCTCATTTAATTTTTATTTATTTTAAATTTTTTTATTAAAAATAAATATTTATAATTTATTTTTATGAAAAGTAATATCTTATATAAGGTTAAAAAAGCAAAAAAAAAATAACTAAAATATTTTTTTATTTAAAATTATATATAATCAAGATGGGGTATAACAAAGTCATACTCGAATCTATTCGAGTTTTTAAAAACTTCTCAAACCTGCTCCGAACTTATTTATTTTTATAACAAATACTTCTCATTATTGGCAAACCGAGACATGTACGAGAAAAAACCCAAACTTCTAAGATTGATCAATTAAAGTGGGAAAAGTGTTAATATAAAATACAATTTTATATAATATTAAGAGCATTTTTGTATCATATTTTGCTCATAAAATGTATTTGGAGAAAGATGATATTGCTTTTACAGTTTTCTTTATGAGATCTCTCAATATTTCAATGTGCTATTTTTTAGGTTTATTCTTAAATATTTAATCCTATAAAATAAAATTTAACCTTCGTGTATAACATAAAGTTGAATATTGACATTTTTGCATGGACTTAAAATAAAAAATAATTAAATAATTAAATTTAAAAAAAAACACACACACACACACCAAAACCAAACACATAAAAGATGGATGGTTTTGACACTTTTTTTCTTAAAATGCTAATAACCATTTCCAATATTTTAGCAGATTTTCATAAAATAAGAACTAGTGGATCACAGAAAGAGTGAAAATTTTCATAGAAAAAAATGAAAATTTTTCACAATTTCCAAAATTCTTGTTACCAAACATTGAAAAAAAAATGTTGAATTTTCAAAAAAGAAAAATAATTCTCCACAGAATAAAACATGGCTTGTGGCCACCCACTTGTAAACATATTCCCTTCAGATTTGGAAGATTCAGAGTCACTGTCCAAACATTTATTAAACCATTTAACATCTACCAACAAGCTCCAGCTTGTTCCTATTATTAGAGCTACAGGGCCAAAACCCTAAAGCAATGTCCTTATTTTGATTGATTTAGCTTTAAACATAATCCTGGAAATCTTCATTGAATCTGATGGAACTATTTCTTAATAGGGCTTCCAAGACATGTTAGATGAAAACAAGGTGAACTGTCTGGTTTAGGGTTTTATGAATCCTACACTAGGCTGCTGCATTTTTTTAAATCTAGGGTTTAGGTGGAATATCACACTCAAATGGTTCAAGTGTCCCATCTAAGATACCAAAAAAGAACTGACAACCCAAAGGGTTCTACATGCTCAGGGCTGGCCTTTTCTGGCTCTGTATGGTTCCCACCAGGGTGCTCATGTGCAGCCCTAACCTGCACATGGGGAATAAACAGACGAATAGACTCAAACCAGAACTCTAATGCCATGTTGGACTTCCTATTGTTTCAAGAACTTGAGCAGCTAGGAATAAGTCAACAATGTATATCAAGCTAATACCGGGTTTATGGTTGACTCAACCAAAACAAAGTAAAAGGACTCGGTACGCTAGTCAAATTGTTTATGGCTGGATTGGATTCGGTAGAGCCACAGTAACTATCTGTTTCTAACATTTCCCAACTTTTTGCCACAAAATGTTTTTTCCAGAGTAGACAAATGTGAGAATACAATACATTAACTCACAAACAACCAACAGAAAACAACATTAAGTTCTGAATGATAACCAGAAAATTTATAAGACAGCATGCACCTCTAAGAACTATCTTGTGGATTTATTATTTCTGTGTTTAATATTCCCCAATGAATGTAGTAACCTGCAGCATATTAACAACTCATGTCAAAAGTTTGATGGAGAAATACCCAAATAAGTTTAATTTTCCGAGAGGGTCTTTAAGGAAATTCTAAGAGGACAGTTGGGCAGATTTAAATTCTGAATGGAAATGGAACATTCTATTTGTTCCAAGCATTAGCATTTTAAGTGCATGGAACCATTCCTTGGAATGGAGCCATTGCAGGGATTGAAGTAATTGCTGATAACAGAAACTAAAGGAGATGTCATTATATGATATTCTAGAATTGATCCTCCATCAACAAAGAAGAGAGTGTTGAATAAATGAAAGAAAGCTTCTTACTTACCATAAACTGTATCCCAGAAGTGAAACAATGGAGTGTAGGTGAAGGCAAGGAATCCTTCTGTGGCCTACACACGCTTGCGGATCTCACTGGAAAATAAAAAGTGAAAATATTTAGAAGAATTGTAATTATGTCAAGCTACACATGAAAATGATGTGAAATGCTAGCAAATCTGGAATATCAAAACTAGTCTACAAGCATCAGATAAACTTAATCATCCCCTTCAGGTGCCTCAAATGTGCCAAACCTATGTACATGACTATCCACAAGCATGTGATTCATATGCACCTTCATCTATAGGTGAGAATCGTCTCAACTTGCAGCTTTGAGACTTTTCATTATGAAGAGACCCTCACTCCAATTACCAAGATGAATTCTGTAAGTATTCTGTTATCATGGTAGCAAATCTGAATGAGTTAGTCATGGTAGCAAGTCTGAATTCTTTCTTACAGGATCTTGAAGAGCAAGTACATACAGTGCAATCTCCAAAACTCAAAATTTGGAAGATGGGGAAAAAATATTTCCACTTGAATAAAGCTTTGTATGGCCTGAAAAATTCTTTCAGAGCATGGCTAGAGAAGTTCAGTGAAACTTTGACTAAGATTGGGTAATACCCAAAGCAAGTAGGTCATACTTTGTCTATCAAGCATAAAGGTGGAAAGACTCCAGATAGTATTTATTAATGACACTAACAACTAAAATTTCCTTGTGGGGAATACTTGCAAAGAGAGATAAGATAGGAAGTAAAATTAAAATAACTAAACTTGAATGACCCAAGATACCTTTTTGGAAGTGAGATTACTCAGTCTGAGCAAGGTATCTTTTCTTGTTAAAGGAAATGATGATTATTGCTTTTAGAGGTTTTGGGAATTCAATCAGAGGTAAGACACTTTGGCAAATTGCTTGCCTCCCCTTATTGTGGATTGCATGGCAAGAGAAAAACATCAGGATTTTTTAGGATAAAGGGAGATCGGAAGGGATGTTATGGGATGTACTTCACTTCTTTTCTTCTCTATGGACTTCTTGTACTGTTCCTTTTAGAGGAGTTTCTCTTAGTGTTATACAATTGAATTAGCTTGCGGTTTGTGATTCAAAAGCTTGAGATAGTTTGGGGTTTTCTTTGTGTATAGTTTTGCATAGAGGAGTGTCTTCTTACTTTGATCAGATTCTGTATTTTGAGGGAAGGACCTCTCATCCTTCTCTTGTACTTTTACTATTATTAATATAATATTTATTTCGTTTCTGATCAAAAAAATATGGTTGAAGGATTTTCTTTTCAAACCAGTGAGTCTAAAGGTTAAGCAAACCACAAGTTTACACCGTGACAATAAAGCCCCAATTAGCATGGCTCATAATCCAATACAGCATAATTGCCTCAGTGTATTTAGGTGCATTAGCTTCATTAAGTAAAAAAACTCAAGTTTAATTGAACCAAAATATAACTTGCAGGTATTCTTACTAAAGGAATGACAAGTCATGAGTTTCACTAGGCATTAGGTATTATGCATTAGACAAGTTGGGCATGTGTGTTATACATACACCAACTTTAGGGGAGTGTTCAACATGTAACTAGTTAACAAGTAGATGGTTAATGTCTAACCAATCTTCTTTTCTCCTCATGCACACACAGAAACACACACGAGACTTTGGGGTGTTAGCTGATTAAAACGAGAAACCACAGCTTTTCTTTTCTCTTCCCTCTTTTTTTCTCTTCCTTTATTATTTTCTATGACTCTAATGAATGGAAAAAGGGAAGTGTACAGAAATAAGCTTGGACCTTGGAGACTAGCCGTGTGGATCGTCTGGGAAGGACCTCTCCAGAGAGATGCTCTGTGCTGCTATGAAATTCACCATCATTATGTTTCCTCTTTCTGTGAAGTCCTTCAATTGAATCTGAACTATCAGACTTCAAACAAGTCTTGTCCAAAGAATTGCCAAATTGCAATGTTCTGAAAGAAACAAATATACATATATGCTTAGATCTCTGCATTAAGAAAATCACCATAAGAACAAACCTTTGTGGGATGAATGCTTACTCTATACTGTTTGTTCCTTTGGCAAGATTGGTCCCACCTTCCTGCACAGGAAGAACCTTAATACAGGTTTGTGGTGCCCTCATGCATTACATAAATGCAAATATATACACACTTAAAACAACAAAAACTTTGGACCAAAAACCAACACTTCATTAATTCAAATTATTATAATTATCTTGATACAACTCTGGAGACATTATTGATTCCAAAGGTTTTTTTTTATTAAATTATTATTTCTTTATCCTTTTTTGGGCAATGGTATAAAGTTTACTAAAAGAGTGGAAAGACAGAATCAAGAGAAGAGATGATAACTCCTTAACCTATAGAATAACCATAAGATATAACAGCCAAAACAAAGTGCCAAACATCTAGGTGCTTTTCCAATGTGCATGTCTCTTTTAGTGCCTTATATGACATATCTAAGATTGTTCAATCTGAAACTAAACCTAAATTTTTAAACAAGCTTCTGAATTACTACACCAATTACCAAAGAAACAGTAGTGGATACACCAGCACCATGTTAACTTTTCCACATCTCCCAAACATCAAAACACTAGTTAATAAACACACATTAATTTCAAAGTGCTGTTAAAATATTTCATGAAATATTCTGTAAATTTAAATAGCAAGTATAACCCATTGATTAAGAGGAAAAGTTAGGCCATGTTTAGTAACTTTTTTCAAAAATAGCTCTGAAAAACAGTTTTGTAAAACAAAAGTTTGTTTGGGAACCTGAAATATTTTTAACCTATTTTTTATATTTTTAAATATGTTTTAAAATAATTTTTATATATAGTGCTTTAATTTTAATTATTCTTCGTATTTGTATGATTATTTTTTAAAACAATCCTCAAAAAACAAGTGAAACAACTTAAAGATATTATCTGAAAATACTTTATTTTCTATTTTTAAGAATAAAAAACAGTTTACCGTTTTTTTATTGTCAAATGTGTTTTCTTGTTTTTCTATTTTGGAAAACAAAAAACTATTTTCGAAAACAGTTACGAAACAAAACCTTAATTTTGAACAAAGATTAAGTACACGAATTTATTTTCTAAACTCAAAAACTGTGCTGTAACAGCAGTTAATAGTTTATCTTTTCAGCCTTTTATGGTAAATTTTGAAAGCTCAATCTTCCTAGATGGTAGCCCCCCTTCTCTTTAATTCCAATAGGATTCCTAGATTGTAAAACCATCCTATATGCTAAAATATTTGAGTCTATTGAGAACTAAAATTTGTTTCCAACTACATTCATTATACCAGAATAGGATCCTGATCTTGACAAGAAAATCATGCTTCAAGCTTTCAAATAGAAGCTGCCAAATATAGGCAAAAAGAAATGTAATCTAAAAGACACCTAACCCAATGGGGTGGCACCTTATGTATGCAAGGGGTATACAAGAGGCACTAATAACAGAAAAAACAATGCACCCCGCCAAAAAACAGCAAAGCTAAAGTCATACAGAAGAATATGATAAAGACTAATGTAAAGTTGCAGTGAAATGCACTAAATCAGCATCAGACTATCCCATCATCATCTTCTGAATTGGTCTTATATAAACTCTAGCACTTCACCACTCATCTGACCTCTTGTCTTGTTCTTTTCCCTTTCTTCCTTTTACCATATTTTTATTCCTACCTTCCACTGGCATAACAAATCTAAACCCTTTTCAGACCATGAGACTATTTTAGTTACTATTAAAGCTCCGTACAACACTAACTTCTATCACTGCCCTTTGCGTGTGAATGAATTCAATCACTTCTAAGGTTCAAAACTGTTGACAACTTATGGCTCAGTTTGACAAGATGAAGAATGAAAATAAACAATTACTTGAGGACTTTGAAACCAATGATGAAATTGTTGGTTTTTACGGATATATGGGGAAATATCAACAAATTTTGATAAAAAATATATTAATGGATGGAAATTAATTAAAATTTGTGGAAATATTAGAGAAAACACCAAAAAATGATAATAGAAGCAATAATATACAAATTAAAGTTATATTTATTGCAAAACATGAAAACACATGTTAAGTTGGATGTATTTAAACATATAAAAGAAATAATGATATATATATATATATATATATATATATATATATATTGTTTAAAAATGTTTATAATTTTATTTATAAATATTTATTGTTTTGTGCATTTAATTAATGTACAAAATATATAAAGAAAGAATTATCAAGATACATTAGTTTTATCTTTTAATCAATAAGTTAAATTAAATTTAAAGATAAAATATTTAAATGAATCTATTGGTTAAAGTTTTATTTTATAAAAAGTTTAGAAAAAACAAAAATATTATATAATATTTTATTAAGAAAGGACTCTTTTATTTGTACCCTTTTTCACTAGACTTGCCTACGTATTGAAGAGGGCCCTGGTTCCTTATTAGATTTTATTGACTGATTGTGCGTGCGTTAGTAGGAGGGTGTTTTCTATGCTCTTTTGTAGTGTTTCTACTTTGTTGTCTCCCTTTGTATACCTTCCGTGTGCTTGGGGTGTGCCCCCCTTTTTTATTTGGCTTTTTCAATGTATTCTTGGTTGCCTATCAAAAAGAAAAAAAAAACACACACACTATAACCCAAGACAAGTTAGCCCACTTGGTTTGGTTGCTGGTCATACAGGCTGAAGACCTTGGTTTTACTCCCCATCACTTCCCTTAATTTTTGGAGATTTTTGGAGTTTTGGAGCATATTGACCGAGTTGGGGTCCAATATTCGAAATTTCAGTGAAATTTCGGGATATTTTAATCCCTATTTGAAACCAAAACTTAATGGTGCATTTAGGCATATCTACGCTTAGAGAGGCCTGCTCGAGAGAAAACCACTTCTTTCTGTCCAAAAGAAGCTTCTACTTGCTCTTATCATCCAGTCAAGAACTGCCAATAAAATGTAGATGTGGGAGCCATTCTGAAAAATCAACATCTAGCTAGGGGGGTCATTAGAATTTAATTCTATTTGAATTGAAAATTTGAATAATATTCTAGTTTCCATCTCTAGGGTTTAAGTATTCTAAACTTTCTTAAGATTAAATAATACACCAAACTGTCATAGGAAGACTATTTAGCATGGAACATTCTGATGAAAAAGGAATAAATACAACAGGAACACTACAGAATAACAGTGCAACCATTTCATTCGTTGAATAGAACTTTATGCTATCATATCAAACTGTACTAGAACATCCACTTTATTCAATACAATATTAAACCCTATTTGGTAATTGTTTTCAAAAACAATTTTGAAAAACAGTTTTTAAGAATAGTTTTTGAAAACCGTTCTCTAATATTTTGTAGAATAAAAATATGTTTGAGAACCTCAAATGTTTTTAACATGTTTTTAATATTTTTAAATATGTTTTAAAAATAATTTTTATATCTAATGCTCTATTGTTAATCATTTTATATGTTTGTATAATTCTTTTTTAAAACAACCCTCAAAAAACAAGTGAAAACAACTAAAAGATGTTCTCTAAAAACACTATATTTTATGTTCTTAAGAACAAAAAATAGTTTTTTGGTTATCAAAATTGGAGGGTGGAAAACTGGGAGGAGAGTGAGCTGGCAAGATTCAGCCAGTTTATGGGGTTTTCTACAGTGGGTTTAGAGAAGGACATCTTGGACTTTATGGTCAACATAAGAAGAAGAAGGGAAAAAGTGCACAGCAAGTCTCTCTTAGATAACTCAAAATTTGAGAGGGAATTGAAGAGGCTTGAATGCTCCATCAATTACGATGGGGGAAGGAAGCAGATTGGAATTGGTCAGGGAAGAGGGGGGCAGTCTCCAGTTGTATCATGAAGATAAAACTGGTTAGTTGGAATGTTCGGGGAGCTAATGATAGCTCTAAAAGGAAAGTGATAAAGGCGTTGATTAGGAGTCAAAGGGCGGACTTAGTTTGTATTCAGGAGACGAAAATTCAGACTATGACTGAGGGGGTGGTGAGGAGTCTGGGTTCTGGGAGGTTCATTGATTGGGGGGCTATGGGAGCTCAAGGCTCAGCGGGTGGAATTTTGGTTTGCTGGGATAAGAGATCCTTGGAACTGCTGGAGATGGAGGTGGGCAATTTTTCTATATCTTGTAGATTGAAAAATGTTGAAGATGGAGGGGTTTGGATTTTTACGGGAGTTTATGGGCCGTGTAATAGGAAGGAGAGGGAGGAGATGTGGGAGGAGTTAGGTGCGATTAGGGGAATTTGGGAAGACCCATGGTGCTTAGGAGGGGACTTTAATGTCACTTTATCCCAAAGAGATAGGAGCAGGCAGGGGAGCCTTAATGGAGCAATGCGTAGGTTTGCCCAGGTGGTGGATGACCTTGCCCTCATTGACCTCCCCTTGCAGGGGGGTGTGTTTTCTTGGAGTGGAGGTAGGGGTAATCAGAATTGGGCAAGGCTGGATCGTTTCCTGGTGTCTCAGGGGTGGCTAGATACCTTCAGGGGGGCTGTTCAGTGTAGGCTCCCTAGGCTTACCTCTGACCATTTCCCTATTCTGTTGAAGGGGGGCGGGATGAGTCGGGGTCCTTCCCCGTTCAGGTTTGAAAATATGTGGCTCAAGGTGGAAGGGTTTAAGGAGCTGCTTCGAGATTGGTGGCAAGGAGGGGAAAGAGTAGAAAGAGCAGGAAGGGCTAGTCTTAGATTGGCTGCTAAAATGAAGGAGATGAAGGAGAAAATTAAAGTGTGGAACAGGGAAGTTTTTGGCAGAGTGGAAGTGAACAAAAGCTCTGCCCTCCGGCAAATTGAGTTTTGGGACAGGGTGGAAAGCGGCAGAAACCTCTCAAATAGGGAAATGGACCTGAAAAATGAAGCTAAAGAGAATTTTAAGAAGTGGGTCCTATTGGAGGAAACCCATTGGAGGCAAGCGTCTAGGGAGCTTTGGCTTAGAGAAGGGGATAAGAACACTGGGTATTTCCATAAGATGGCTAGTGCCCACTGGAGAAACAATTTTTTGGACAGAATTAAAATTAATGGGGTGGAATTGGTGGAGGAGCAGGAGGTGAGGGAGGGGATTGTCAAGGCCTTTCAGCACCAATTAAGGGAAGATCCAGGGTGGAGAGCCGACATAGAGGGGCTTCCTCTTAATAGGCTTGACCCTAGTGAAGCTGAAGCTTTGGAGGTTCCCTTTACTGAAGAAGAAATCTTCTCTGCCCTGATGGATATGAATGGTGATAAGGCCCCAGGCCTGGATGGGTTCACTGTGGCCTCAAGCGTGTTGGGAGTTTGCTAAGGAGGAGATAGTAGAGCTGTTCAAGGAGCTCTACGATCAGAAGTCCTTTGCCAAAAGTTTGAACGCCACGTTTCTGGTCATCATCCCAAAAAAAGGAGGTGCTGAGGACCTTGGGGATTTCCGGCCTATCAGTTTGCTTGGGGGGCTGTACAAGCTTATGGCCAAGGTTTTGGCCAATAGGCTGAAATTGGTGTTAGATAAGGTGGTCTCGGCTGATCAAAACGCGTTTGTAAAGGGAAGACAAATTCTGGACGCCTCTCTCATAGCCAATGAGGTGGTTGACTATTGGCAGAAGAGGAATATTAAGGGGATGGTGTGTAAGTTGGATATTGAGAAAGCCTACGACAGCATCAGCTGGAGCTTCCTTATGAGGGTCTTGAAAAAGATGGGCTTCGGGTCGCGCTGGATGGAGCGGATGTGGTGGTGCTTTTCAACGGAAAAATTCTCTGTCCTTATCAACGGGGTCCCTGAAGGCTTCTTCGCCAGTTCTAAGGGTCTGCGGCAAGGAGACCCAATTTCTCCCTACCTCTTCATTTTGGGCATGGAAGTGCTGAGTGCACTTATTAGGCGGGCAGTGCAGGGAAACTTCATATTTGGGTGTAGGCTGAGAGGTAGGGGAGAAGAGGAGATTATGGTGTCACATCTGCTCTTTGCAAACGACACTATTCTCTTCTGTGAGGCCAACAAGGACCAATTAAAGCATCTTGGATGGATTTTGGCGTGGTTCGAAGCGGCCTCTGGGCTTAGGATCAATTTGGCCAAGAGCGAGCTGATACCAGTAGGGGAGATTGAAAATATGGAGGAAATGGCAGTGGAGTTAGGTTGCAAAATTGGCAGCTTCCCGGTCAATACTTGGGGCTGCCCCTTGGGGCCCGGCACAAAGCCTTGTCCACGTGGGATGGGGTGGAGGAAAGAATGAGAAGAAGACTTGCCCGGTGGAAGAGACAATATCTGTCTAAAGGTGGGAGAATCACCCTGATCAAGAGTACCCTTGCAAGCATTCCCATTTATCAAATGTCCATCTTTAGAATGCCTAAGTCAATGGCTAAAAGGCTTGAGAAAATACAAGAGATTTTTGTGGGGAGGGGGAAATTCGGGTGGAAAGATTCATTTAATAAATTGGAAGGTGGTGTGTACTCAAAAGGAGAAGGGGGGCCTTGGTATTAGAAGGTTGGGGCTTTTGAACAGGGCCTTATTGGGCAAGTGGGTGTGGAGATTTGCTGTTGAGAAGGATGTATTGTGGAAGAAGGTCATCGGGGTGAAGCATGGGATGGAGGGGTGTGGCTGGATTTCTAAGGAAGCCCGAGGGCCCTTTGGAGTGGGAGTTTGGAAGGAGATCTTAAAGGAGAAGAGCTGGTGCTGGAATAACATGAAGTTCAAGGTGGGAAGGGGGAACAAGATCAGGTTCTGGACTGATCATTGGTGCGGCACCGGCGCGCTGTCCAATGCATTCCCCCTGATTTTTGATTTGGCAGTGGGCAGTAATGAGCTGGTGCATGATGTGTGGGACCCAAGGCTGGGCCAAGGAGGATGGAATATCAGGCTGATTAGAGACTCTAACGACTGGGAGCTGGTGCTTATAGAAGATTTGCTCCTTTTGCTAAGGGACATCAGAGTAAGTTTAGAGGAGGACTGTGTTCTATGGAAAGGTGGGGTTTCTGCCAGTTTTAGGATTCGGGAAGCTTACAATCTGCTGGCAGCCCCTAGTTCTTGTGTTTTTCCGGGAAAAAATATTTGGGTGGATAAGGTCCCAACCAAAGTGGCTTTCTTCGCATGGGAGGCTACTTAGGAAAAAATTCTTACATTGGATAGGCTGCAAAGGCGTGGGTGGCAGCTTCCAAATTGTTGTTTTTTGTGTGGGTGTGGAGAGGAAAATGTAAATCACATTCTTTTACACTGTACAGTGGGTAGGACCCTTTGGGATATCGTCTTTGCCCTATTTGGGGTTCAGTGGGTGTTTCCAGAGAAGGTTAGAGAGGCGTTGTTCTGTTGGCGGGGTTCTTTTGTGGGCAAAAAGAGGAAGAAGATTTGGAAGACCATTCCATTATGTATATTTTGGACGGTTTGGAAAGAAAGGAATAGGCTAGCCTTTAGAGGGGGTTTCTTGGCCATTCAGACTCTCAAGAGGTCTTTTGTAAGTAGTCTGTGGAGTTGGGCTAAGTTGTATAGGGGAGAGGAGTCCTCTTCGCTTATAGGCTTCTTGGAGTGGGTTGCGACCCCTTAAGGGCTGGTGAGGTGTTTTTGTTTTTTTTGGCTTTTTGGACTTGTGGTTGCTTTGTATACATCCTGTATGCGGTGTGGCCTTTTGGCCTTCTTTAATATATTCTCTGCTGTTGCTTATCAAAAAAAAAAAAAAATAGTTACCAAACAGACTCTTGATTTTTCCTTTCTCTAGAATTTATTAGTTCATCCATGCATGTGGAAAGGAAGAGTAAAGAAGGCCATACCCGTTCTTCAGCCCCTGAAGCCAGATGTTTCCTGCAAGTTTCCTGATTAGGCACATTGGAGTTGGCAAGTCCACCATGTTCGATTTCCGCCTTGTGCATTGGATTGACCAAATGCAGGACTCCACCATTTCCACAAGGAGAAAATGAGGCCCTTGTGCAGTGATTTACATCTTCAGATAACCGCATCTCCACAGAACCACTTGCCACACTAGGATTCACAAAATTGGAAGTGTTCTGCAGGGTTGAATTCTCACAAATTTCAGTACAAAGCTTTGAATTTTGATGCTCCCCTGCATTGAAACTTTTTGGGCCATCTGATGTTGAGTTTGCAACAGAGTTACTGGTTGATTTTACCTTGGAAAAAGAACAAACGCTTGAATTAAGAGTTGTTGTTTCCCCATCTTCGGAACAGGTTTTAGTACCAGAAATCATATGGTTCTGTATATCAGAACTAGGTCTTGATGATAACAGAATTGCTTGATCTTCCTTCGGACTCCCCAATGTTTCTACAGCAATGCTACATGCTTGTACCTCACCAGACCTAAATGACCCATCATCAACATCTGGAGTATCCTCCATGAGACCATTTTCTCTCAAATTTGAACTTGGCAAAGATCCAGTTTCTACATGGCCATCATTTGCTCCACAGCCTGAAAGTTTATTCCAGAGAGACAAATTTTTGTCATGTCTAGCACTAGCAACTAGTCTCTGCCCAAGATCCTGATGAATACCTTGAAACCTTTGATTACTCTCATGTCGACAAACATACACCTCATTCTTCAACCTGTCAGTCCAATATGATGAGCCTGAATTCAAGTCAACATAAAGATTAATCCCCTCATCTGACCTGACATGATACTCAAACAAAGAGGATGGAGCTTTTGTAGAGGAAGCAGAGGCACTTTCTCCAGAAGATGCACCAATATTTATGTCTCTATGTTGAATTGGGGGGAAATCACCTGCCCCACCCTCTCTTGCGTGATCAAAACAATTCTTACCAGACCTCATTTTTGGGGAATCCTTTTTAGAGTTAAAACCACTCTCATCACGTAGGGTAACAATTTGTGAATGGGATGTCTCTTGGAGAGTATTTCTTGAAGAACCAAAGCCTTCAGAAATTTCCTTACCTGATGCCTGTATTGACAGAGCAAAAAGTGATCAATTGACAATGAGCCTCCAGAACCCAAAATGCAACAATAAAAAGTTCAATAGAGCAGAATCCTATTTTTCAAATGGCTTGTGGAGCTATGACTACACATCTTTTACCACCCCCCTTACACCTGTGTCAAAAATTGCAACATAGCCAAGTTGATCTGCCATTTGCCTTGTATTTATGCCAAAAGTCATAACTGATCAAAGCTTTGCCTCATGTAAAGTGGCAAACGAAGCAATTCTTGCTACAGAAGAAGAAATTATAAGTTTCCTATCATGTGGAATCAAGCCATTAGGCTAAAACATGCTATGCAGGAACCTGCCAGGTGATCAATATGCAGCTTATTAGCCCCATCTCCAACTGATTAAAGACTGGAGAAGGGAAAAAGTATCAAATCAGGGTCTATGTTGCTTTAATAGGGTGTTGGTAAATCGACTTACCGACTTAAAGTGACTTAATAACTTAATTTAAGTTATTAAATAGATTAAACATGTATGTTAAAATAACTTAATATCATAACTTAAAGTTAAAAATGACTTTAAGTATTAAGTCAAAATAGTTAATTTATTCTTACATAAATCTAAAACTATGTTTACAAAAAAGATTTGAGATTGATATAATTTAAGTCATTAAGTCATTAAGTCATTAAGTTGATTTACCAAACACCCTCTAAGTCTATAAAACCTTCTCATACACAAATCAAGTCAATAAGCCGAAAATTACATGATGTACAAGTGATATTTTAATATAATAGTCACCTCAATTTCTTTCTAAAAAAATACAACCATGAATGAAAAACAATCAAACCTTAGTACAAGTCTCAGCCACCATGCAAATCCCCAGTTCTTTGCATCCAGTTTGGGAATACTTCTCATTGTTATCCTCCTCTCTTGGATGAGAGACGATAATCCCACAGCTAACTGCAATAAAAGCACCCAATCTTTTTTCATTTCTTGCTACATATTTTTTCAATGAGTCAAGAAAGACTTCATTAAAAAAAAAATTATACTGATTTATTTTTCTAGAGTTGGAAATTGGCAATCAATAAAATTGTGCAAACCTTTTCCAGCTTCCACCCTAGATTTTAACTGTGTTCCACGTTGTAGTTGTGGTGTTGAAGATGCAGGAAGGGGGAGCTCTTTAGTCCCACTTGATTTATCCCCAGAGGATATCGAGCTCACACTTTTTCTCTGCAAAATTTTTAAACAATAATAATCATTCTAAATTTTTGAAGATCAAAAAAGAGTAATATAAAATTCATACAAAGAAAAAGAACATATAAATAGGTGCATGATGATTAAATAATCTAAAAGTGCAGAAAGGATTGGGACATTTATAGTATGTGGTAGTTAAGACAGCAACCCCAAGTAATCAGAACCAAGGCCATCTCAGTCTGGATCAATGTTCAAAACAACAACTCATCTAGTTTAAGTAAACTACATTGTGAAGGGAAATTAGCTCATGGTTGTTTTTGGTAGTTAAATGAAGTTTAAAATTATACTCAAACACCAACACATACAAAAAGACAAAATGATAATAATAATAATAATAATAATAATAATAATAATAATAATAAATATTTTAAAAAAAAGTGACCTCACAATGCTATAGAGAGATGCCTAGTTTCCTGGAACACCAATAACAATAGACATGCTACATTAAATATCAGGATTCATATGGAAATAAAATTGAGTACTAACTTATTGCCGACATCATTTCTTTAATTGCCAAAAATTGTACTCTTTTGTTATTATATTATATATATACTCTTCCTTTGCCAATCAAAAAGACAGAAAAAAAAAACAAAAAAACAATTGCAACAAACAAAGCAAGATGTAAACTAGCATGAATAAAAATAATTTAGTTTTACAAAAATATAAATACAAATAGATGAATCAAACAACTCAATTTAATTCAGAAATTGGACCAACAAAAGTATACATGTTGCTAGTGAGATAGGATCAGTGGCAGGGCTAGGAATGTGCTCAAAGAGGGGCACAAATAGAAGGAATTATTTCAGGAGGGGCAAAAAAGGGAGAGATAACTGTATATAGTGCAGCAAAAAGCATACTTTCCCCTTAAACATGAGGTTAAGGGTTCAAAACCGCTATTATGATTTGATTTTTTAGGGGGGGCATGTGCCCCTCTTGGGCCTTCGCTAGCTCCGCCAGTGGGTAGGATGCTCCTTCTCTTGGGTTCATCATCCAGCTAATCATGCTACAGACTACTTAGCCAAGCAAGGAGCAAAGAACTTGGTCTCCGTCTCCTTTGTTGGTGACTGTTGGCAGATCCATGGGGATCCTGAATCAGTTACTGCTGAAAATTATCACAACTTGTTTGATTGTGCAAGCCATCCACAATCAATACAGCTTGTATAAGATGTAAATTAGGACTGAGGGTAGTTATAAATTAGGGCTGCAAATTAGGGATTCCTTCCTTGTTTGTATAGTTGATTAATAGTTTCTACATCCAATGTATTCTAGGTTGTCAGTAGGATCATTTTACTTTATTCTTTTCCCTGTAAATTCTATATGTTCATTGTAAATTCCTCCATCAATACAAGAAATACAATTCCATGATTTCTCACAAGAGCTTTCTCCCTAGCACCAGTAAAAAGTTTCTTTAGTGTGGGTAGATTACTATTTCAACCTTTTGTTTGTTCAGGTGGTTCTATTTCTTTTGTGGACTAAGATACTTATTTTACCTTTTGATAAGCAATTATACACTTGGACATATTGTTTGTCCTTTGTATTTACCATTCAATAAATGAATATGTTTTTTTTCCAAAAGAACCAAGGAAGAGATGAAAAAAAAAAAAAGCAACAAGAACAAAAGCACACACCGCTAACCCCTCCCAACAAAATCCTTTAGGAAGTTTTTTTCCAAAACCTGATCCAAACTTTCAAAATTCTCCAATTATACATTTTCCATATGCAACAAAACAAACATAAAGAAGTTGCCATCCACAACCAAGTATGTCTCTTTCCCCACAAGGTTTTCCTCCATAATAGGATATTTTAAATTTTAGTGCACATTGTAAGACGGGCTAAAAACTATTTCTCATGTGCTACTACATTTTATGCCACATCAACCATGTTGGCTTCCTTTCTTGACCACATTTAGTTCTCTTAAAAAATTCAAATATACCGCATTATATATAAAATTGCATGTTGTACTTTCTAGTTGAATGCAATGGATGTGAGTTCTTTTAAAATTATTTTAAAAAAATTTGAACTAAAACCGTGGACATTATATGCAAGTTATATTTTATAAAATGCTTACATGGGATCATATTATCAAAAATAATAATAATAATAATAAACCGCATTCAATGGATGCATTTTATCAAAAATAAGAATACTAATAAAACACATTCAATGGATGCAGCTTTAGTCAAAAAAAAATAAAATTAAATAACTGCATTGATTTGGTTGAGAAAAAGGGAGCATGCCATATTAGCATAAGATGGAGGAATGTTTTCCAACACATTCTACAATGTGGATCAAATGTCCAAAACAACCTGCTTTGGAAAAAAACTTATTTAAAAAAAAAAAATCAAATAACTGCATTAATTTGGTTGAGAAAAAGGGAGCGTGCCATATTAACATAAGATGGAGGAATGTTTTCCAACACATTCTACAGCGTGGATCATATGTCCAAAACAACCTGCCTTGGAAAAAAGCTTATTTTCGGGTGCCTCCCCTTTTGTTTCCTGGGAAGCTCCTTTTGTTCCCTGGGAAGAAATTTAGAGGTTCAAGGGTTCTTTAAAGGTTGTTTTCTTTTCTTAGGAGGTGGATTACAAAGAAGACATTGACCATTGATTAGTTGATGAGAAGACAATAGTTCTTGGCAAATTGTTGTAGTTTGCACAGAAGTGAGAAGGAATCTGTTAATCACATTCTTATCCATCCTGAGAAGGCTTGCAATTTATTTTTTTTTTTTATAGGAAACCACACAAGAATATATTAATAAAAAAAGAAGTACACAAGGAGGATGAGGAATCCTCCCTCAAAAAAACTAAACAACATGAAAAAATAACAATACACTAGGCCGTCCCATTGGAACTATTGGAACTACACACTGATAGCCAATCAAGTAGTAATACGTTAAGGGGGGTGCCCTTAAAACCCGCTGAACAAAAAGCCCAAAAGGACGCAAGGAAATGAATGGAATCCCAAAGATTCCCTGAATTCCTAGCCTTGTCCTCAAATATCCTAGCATTTCTTTCCCGCCACACAACCCAGATTAACGCTATACTCGCGTTTTGCCATAGCATTACCCCTCTCTTGGACTTGCCGAATCCTTTGTAATTGATGAACATCATGTCTGAAATGCTTTTCGGAGGAACCCAATCCATCTTGGCTAGCTGAAAAAGTCTGTGCCACAACCCCAACGTCACTGAACAATGGAGAAAGAGATGATCTGCTGATTCTCCTTGTTCCATACACAACTTACATATGTCAGGGCTAATAGCTTTGTGGGGTCTCCTCAATTGTAGCAAGTCATTGGTATTCACCTTCTTATGTGCCACAAGCCAGACAAAGGCCTTAACTTTGAAAGGGACTTGAGATTTCCAAACAAACTTAGTGGGGAACAATGGAGATGAATCCGGCATTTGGGACATGGCTGTAAAGAAAGATTTGACTGTGAACAAACCTGAAGAACATAAGGACCATGATCTCGCGTCTGAAACGGAAGTGGATAAGTTCATACAATCTAGGGATTGCATGAGGCGTTCTAGATCTTCTATCTCAAAATCGGTTAGATTACGACGGAAATTAAAGTTCCATGAGAGAGGGCGAGACGATCCAAAGATTGAAGATATTGGAATATTTTTATCCATTACTACTCGATATAGTCTTGGATATTGGTCTTTTAAAGTTTGGTTCCCCCGCCACAAATCTTCCCAAAAGCGAATTCTTTCCCCATCTCCTACGATAAACCGAGTATACTTGGAAAAATCCTGAAAGCCTTGTGCTATGGCCTTCCAAGGACAACGGTGTGACCATCTAACTATAGTATTGGCATCCCAACCATTTGAGTGTGTCCCGTATATGCTAAGAATGACCTGATGCCAAAGAGATGTACTCTCCCTAGGGAACCTCCACAACCATTTCCCTAGAAGAGCTCGATTCCTTAAAGGAATCTTCCCAATCCCCAAACCCCCTATAACCCTCGGCTTGCACACTGCTTCCCACCTAACAAGATGATCTCTTTTACCTTCCCCAACCCCTGACCATAGAAAGTCCCTTTGCATCCTCTCTATTTTTGCAGCCACTGAACCTGGAATCTTAAACAAAGAAAGGAAGTAGCTAGGGATATGGGAAAGGCAAGAGTGTAGGAGAGTTATCCTACCACCAAATGATAAGTAAGCCTTTTGCCATCCGTCTAATCTCCTAGAGATTCTCTCAATCACTGGATCCCAGAATCCACAAGCAGTTGGGTTCCCTCCCAAAGGAAGACCCAGATAAAGAATGGGCCACTCTGAAGCCTTGCAGTCAAGCTTGCAATTTATGGTATCTGTCATATTCTTTATCTGGGGTTGCTTGGGTGATGTCATTAAAGATGAAAGACTTGTTGGTATGGTAGTTTTTTGAGGAAGAGACACACAAATATGTGGAGGATAGCCCCTTTTTGCTTGTTTTAGTGCATTTGAAGGAGGCACAATCAGAGGATTTTTGAGGATCTAGTGAACTCGGAACAAGCTTCTAAAGATCCTTTCCTCAAAGTTCCATTTGAACAGTCTAGGGACTGTTTGCAGGCAGATAATCTTTCATTTTTGGAGTTTATTGATTGTTGAGGAAAGGCTAGGCCCAGTTATGGCCTTTGTTCTATGTTGTTGTTTGCATTTCTTTTTACCTTTCAACAGTCTCTATACTTCACAGGTTCCAATGCTGTGCCTCCTTATTAGGTTCTTTTAATATATATCTTACTTTCCTATCAAAATATATATATCTTCCTTTCCCATAGAAATAATTATGCCAATCAATAGAAGTCCACTTGCATAAGAGGGGAGAGTTTTTTCAAAGAAGTGTCTTAAGTGGTATGTGCGGATTGCTTCATCTTCTTCTACAACTATATAAATGGATAAAAGTATCCAAGAACCAGAACATCCAAGTAATTTTCATAACGTTGATGCACAATGATTTTTTATTTTTATGAGAATGATGCACAACGGTTCTTCTGACTCAAGAATTGAACATTGTACATGTACAGAAATACAACAAAATTACACATGGAGATATAACAACTAATAGTGTGAAAAATATCAGGGTTCTCCACTTGTTAATGGTTCAAGATTAAAGAGAAGTTAGACCACTCGCAATATTACCTCTAAGGAAGAGAGCATCAATTTCACCAAATCATCAACTGAAGTATCTGAAGGCAGACCATAAATCCTGCACAAACCTTGAAGCTCTTTCCTTGAGAGGATTTGGATCTTGCGATAGAACTCCTCGTCTTCCTTATTGCCCATCTATCTGAACTAATTAGGAAAAAAAGATCAACATGGAAGAACAAGGATTAGAGTTCTGTCACTTAAATATATCTAAGAGACATGAGAGTGCAAGAAAATGATTCCAAAAAGGAAGTTCCAGCAGACGTTAATAGGATAAAATGGCACATCAACTATAAATGAAGCAAAACATCCCAGTTTGTAGTTCCCACCAAAGCAAATTGTGCACTGATCTCTCGCTATCATGTGTTGTGGTTGTATCACTACCATCAATCCCCTACAGCTCTCATCAATTTATGAGATACAATACTCAAAATGTCGCACTATTTACCTACAAAAGCTCATATGAGCAGTTAAAGCTCACATTATGCAATGAAAATCACTCGATTGGATATATAATCACTTTTTTCTGATGTATATCAACAGTAACTTATGTGGTATCTCATAGTCAATGCAATTACCAATCATCCAAAATATATAGAGATCTAAAGTCTTCCACTTCTTGCTTCTTCCAAAGAACTACAATAAATACATTTAAATCCTCAACAAGTATTCCTAACAAAACATTTAAAAAGAAAAAAATCTTTAGCAGTCATTAAATTTTGAAAATGAGAACACAAACCCCAAAGGATCAATAATAAATCTTTATTTGGCATATCAACTGCAGGAACAACTATCCGGATAAAGTGATTCTAATAATTTGATTTAAATGGAAAAACGTTTAGTGGAAGTTTCAAAAGATTGCAAGTCAGAAGGTTAAAACCCATTCAATCAATACCGATATTTTGGAAATTTATTGTTTCAAACGGGAGCCATCATGTATCTCAAATGCATAGCATTCCCCAGTTGATTGCCCCAATCTACAACACAATACATAGATAATTAGACTCAACATTGAGAATAACTTTATAAACCTATACATCAAAACTGAAAAGAAACAAGAAATGGAAAACATTTTAACTCAAATTGACAACAACAAGACACTCCGAGGTATAAATCTTGGTGTTAAACACGCGGCCCACAACACCCCCACCATCCTCCCCCCCACCCCAACCCACCCACACCACACAAAAAAAGTCTCCTCACAAATTCTTTAGTTTGATAAAAGCAGTAGCAAACAAAGAACCCCATGATCTCTATTAAAGAAACCCACATATATAAAGTGGTTTTAGTTAACAATCTTTTAATATAAAAACCTAGAAACTGCAGAAAAGGGATAAAAGACCAATTAAATGCTTGAAACTCAGTTCCATTTCTTGGAATGAGACAAAAGTTCCATTTCACGATTGCTATACATAGTCAGACAGTTCTCCATCCCACCCACAAAATGAGAACGCAAAACCCATTCTCACAAACCAATTCAATCGAAAAAACAAAAAAAAAAAAAAAAAAGAACAAGTCAATCTCATCCATCTTCTCAATTTCAACGCAGGCCAACAAAACCACCAGCATGACACTCAAAAACAAAGAAAAAAAACAAGCCAAACCCATCTGAACAGCAGAGAACACCACTGTTTGGTTGCAAGGAAAACGGGGGGGAAACGAAAGAAAACGACACATTTTGAACTTTCATGTAGCTTTCGTTCAGAACAAGACAAGCCAGCAGGGGCCGAACCGCTCGTTTTGCGAAGCTAAAAATTTGAATTTTCACTTTTCTACAGTTTCTCAGCAGCCAAACGGAGGTCGTGGGTGAGAGGGCTTACCTGGTAAGAAATTATGGAAAGTATTTTCCAGGAAAATGAGAGTGTGAGCTCAGTAGTTGCCCAGCTACGGCTTTAAATGGAGCCTCTGTTGTCCTAATCCGAAACTTTTCGGATCCGATCTGTCGGATTCGGATCCAGAAATTTTCTTCCTCTACACGGAACCCGATACAGGTTGTTTGGACCAACCAACTTTTTTTTGGGTATTATTTCACTTTTGTCTTTTTCAACCCATACTTGTACTTTTTGGATTCAGTGCACCAAATTTAATTTTAATTATTAATAATATAGAAAATAAAAAATACAAACCCTAGGGTTTGTTTGTTTGTTACTTGTTTCCCAAAAATAGTTCCATAAAATAGTTTTTAAGAACAGTTATGAAAAATTGTTCTCCAATTTTGTAGAACAAAAATTTTTTTGAAAACCTAAAATATTTTTATCCTATTTTAAAAATAATGTGTATGTTTTATTTTTAATCATTGTATTTATATAATTATTTTTAAAAATAATTCTCAAAAAACAACATAAATAATTAAAAAAAAATAACTAAAATAATTTTTTTTTAC